>NC_142039.1:48590023-48741653 GCF_982192425.1 Myodes glareolus | reverse complement strand
AAAAAATATTTAAAAATAACTGAGCACCATTTCGAAAAAGAAGGGAAGATTTCCCTTAGACCAATGAAATATGCTCTCACGACAGAAAAGCAGTTACAGCAATAAAAACAGTGTGGTCCTGGCCCAACGACAGACAAGCAGATTCATGGCCTGGGACAGAGAATCCAGAAATAGACTCTCACAGATCTCGTGGTGTAAAACAAAAACAGTCTGTCCACTCAAAAATGAAAAAAAAAAAAAGAAAAAAAGAAAAAAAAAACACCTAATGTCATGCGGCATAGACTAGAAGGGATTCCTCACCAAAGATCTAACAAACTGCAGATAAACACACGAAAGGACAGTCAATAACGTCAGCCATTAGGGAAATGCAAATTGCGGCCAAAGTGAAACACCATGGCCGGTTGAATAAGTTAAGAAAAACCCAGAACAATGCAGCAACAGAAATTCAAGAGCCAAGGAAAACTCTAGCAACAGGAGCTCGCTGCCTTCCAGGAGGGAATGCAGGAGAGTACAAGAGCTTTGAAAGCAGAGGCAGCTTCCTCCTAGACAGGTGAGACCCTTTGCCAGATAAGAGGCCGATTCCCCATCCCCAGGGTCACACCCAAGAGGGCGGAAAACCCTTGCTCTTATAATGAAAACCTGTAGCTAGAAGTTCGCAGCAACTTTGTTCATAATGAGAGGGAACACTTCGCATGACCTTCCACTGGTGTACAAAGGAGGAAAATGTGCTCCATTAGAATCTTACTGAGTCATAATAGGCAGCAGGTTGGTGATGCCCACACACATCACGACTGTATCTGTAGATGCCCAGTGAAGGAGGCTGCTGTAGGTTCGATAACAGAGTGTCTCCAGAGGCTATATACTAATGATTTGGGCCCCAGAGTGCCACCGTGGGAAGTGGAAGCTTCGCCCAGTGAGATGCTCTCTTTTTCCCTCCCTCCCTTCCTCCCTCAATCCCTCCCTTTTCCACCCCTCCCTCCTTCTCTTTCTCTCCCCCTCTCTTCAGTGCTGAGCCTGTTTCTGAGAGTGTGCTCTTGAGGAGATGGTGGGACCCCAGATATATTCTCTTTTCTCTTCTTCCTCCTAGCCACAATGTATTTTGTTCTCCTATACTCTCCCCCACACACCATTTCCATCCCATATCCCCATTACAGAAGTAATGTCCCCCAACTTGGGCCTGGAACTATCAAAACTGTTCTTAGTTTGGGTTCCTACTGCTGTGATAAACCACCATGACCAAAAGCAGCCTGGTGAAGAAAGGGTTTATTTCAGCTTATACTTCCCAGTCACAGCCCATCATCATTGAGGGAACTCAGGGCAGGAACCTGGAGGCAGGAACTGAAGCAGAAGCCATGGAGGAATGCTGCTTACTGACTTGCTCCCCAAGGCTTGCAAAACCTGCTTTCCTATATAACGTTGGACCACTTGCCCAGAGGAGGCATAGGTGAGGCTCTCTCACATAAATTATTAATTAGAAAAATGCTATCTGATGGCATTTTCTCAGTTGAGGTTCCATATTTCCAAATGACTCTAGCATGTATCAAGTTGGCATTAAAAACTAGCCAGCACAACAGTGAAGCAAGAGAAGCCTTTCTGTGTTTTATTATTCTGGGCACCCCCTTACAGTACTGTTAACTGGCAAGATAGATGCTGGGCCCCAAACTGCATGCCACACCACTCCTTTGTGATATTCTGGAGAAGGCAAATGGGGACGAAGAAGAGACTAGTGGGCTGCCCTGGAGAGGAAGTGGATGGGATTGACTATGAAGGGATCATGATAAGGAGTCTGAGGGTGACAGGACTGTTCAACATTTCTGTGAGGATGGTGACTCAAAATTCTAGCTGGTGGAGCTGGAGATGCAGGACACCAGTAAAGCACTTTCATGGCATGAACAGAACCCTGGGTTCCAACCCCAGCACCATAAAAAAAATACAAAACAAACCTCTATACACCTAAAGACAATTTTATTGAATTTAATATTTAAATAGAAAACAAATTTAAAGTGCATTGGATCCTCTTTGAGTTAAAAAAAATTATCTAATATAGGTGTGGTGCCGTGCTAATTTAGACCTCATATGAAAGTAAAACTCAGTTGAGTTGAGGGATTTAATTATGGTCGAAGGTCAAAATGGCAACAAACTGAGTTGTAGATCTAAATGGCTACCTTCTGTGACGTTTTGTAAGTTTCTGTTTCTATAAGACACAACGGGAAATCCTTCTGGCTGCCGGAAGAACAGTGGAGGCACAGAAGCAGAGCAGTGGGAATAAAGCAAGATGCTGAAGACTGGCCAGGCGGCCACAGGTCTCTGCTGTGAGTCGAAGGCAGGGGGAGTTTCTTTGTACGAACTCACAAGACCAAACTTCCTTGTGTCAAGGCTGGTTTGTGGGGTGCTGCCATCCTGCTTCCTGTCTAACTTGGTTCTGTGGTGTAAGACATAGTAGGCTCCATTTTGGTTTAGTTTTGTCTAGTCTGTGGATCCCAGTGCAGGAGCCTGGTTTCATCACAGTGACTGCCTGTTATGGAGGCCCAAAATGTGAGCCTGTTCCCACCTTGACCAAAGGTCAGAGAGTTGGAACTCACCGCTAGTCCTTCAAAGTCATTGTGTTTGTACCTCAAAGGTCCCACCTAGATTTAGATAAGAGAGTTTTGCTCTCTCAAGGTTATTGTCAACAGGTGTGGCCAATATTCAGACCTTGCATTTCAGGAATAGAGAAGTACGCATGTTTCTACCTCAAACAAAAGTCTAAGGATCCAACTAAGGCTTCAGTTCTCTTATGGAGATAACTTTGGATTCCACCAAGGGAGTGGTGTGCCTACAGAATGTTTTGGTCTAGGCTGTGTGTAGGACTTGCTTTGTTGTAGCAACAAAATGTTTAACTATGCAAGTAGCCCGCAGCCCTCAACTGGTCTGTTCATTTCCTTGTATCATTGTTAGTGCAGTTTTTTTTTTGTCTTACGCCTACCTTTTGCAGTCAGGGGTATTTTAAGCAATTGGAAATTAAATACAGGAGAAATTTCAGTACTCACTGGAACCCTTCCCAATACTATTCTATGTTTCTCCGTTTTATTATTTTCATTTGCATCTTCATATTCTTTACTATATTTCTAAATCCCTACACCTCTACCTGGGAAGAGGTATTTTTGTCAAGGTAGGTCCACGACAGTCCATTACTGTAATGGTCTGTCCTGTCCCTTTAAGAGACAAGCCAGCCCATTCTTTCCCCATTCACTGAGGCAAGCAGATTTTCCTTCAACTGCCAGCCTGAGTTCCTTCCCTTCCATCTCTCTCTCCTGAAGAGGCAACTTCTGCCTCTCTCCCTTCTCCCCATTTCTCCCCTTTCCCTCTCTGTTTCTCTCTCTCTCTCTCTCTCTCTCTCTCTCTCTCTGCCTTTCTTTCTGCTGTTCTTCCTTCTCCCATTCCCCTTTCCCCTCTCCACTCCATAATCCACTAAATAAATATCCACTTCTCTGCATGGCGTGCCTAACAGGTCTCTATCTCTCACCTGCCGCATGGCTCGCTGCCTGGGACTGGCTGCCTTGGTGGCCCACCGTGGTCTTGTGGCCCACTGCACACTGCCGCCACTCAGGGAGTGGCGCTGTTTTACTTCTACCATAACAATCACTTTTCCTGAACATCATAACTGTAGAAACTAAAATACTGTAAGGAAATTTGAATGAATAATTTCATAATCTTGGCAGAAGGGAGTCAGAAATCTCCAATTCCCTCTATTTGAGGAGGTACAGAAGAAATACCACGGTATAAGAAATAAGTACTTTGAAAACTTAATTCATGGAAATATCTGCAACTTATACTGTAATAGATTAACTTTATTGTGAAGGGAAGAACTCACTAAAGAAAGGGAAAGAAGATATAAATGAAAATGCAGAAAATATGTTGAACAGGCAATCCATAAATTGCCCAGCAGACAGCTTATTAAGGAGAAAAGAGAGAAATCATAGTTGGCTTTGCTGATGCGTCAGACTGGCAAAGGACAGTGGCCAAAACCACTGGCTGCTCAGACTAGGGAATGGAAGCCTGCAAGAAGTCAGTGGGGTCAGAATTTGCACAGCCTTTGTGTACTGCACTGTGGTACCTGATGTTCCCTGAAGAAACACCAGCACAAGCAAAGACGGGAAGTCCCAAGAGGATGCTGTTGTGAGCTCTTTTGCACTATTGAAACTTTTTTGGAACCTTTAAAATGACAATGTTGTCCATGACCTCTGGGTGGAAAAATGAGGAACTGTCTGTCCAGAAGCATACACTGTATTATTTTCCACTAAAATGGGTCACCTTGCACCACACATGAGACACGGATTTCCCTCACTTCTTTGTGCTGTTCCTGCCCTGCTGGGGATCCTGTCATGAACGATGAACACAGCCCTTCTGGTGGGTGATAACTCACCTATCAGTAGAAGAAAATATTCTGGTGCTATAAGAGCAACTCCACACTTCACTGCAAATCAAAATTCTGAGGGACAGGTGTGCAGTCACATACAGAATGGGTGGTAAAGGAATGTAAATACCAGCTGAGGCCACATGGCCGGCTGCAAAGATGAAGACTGTAACTACAAGAGTATTTCAGTCATCTTTTGTTAAGAATGTTTTTGTCCAGACACTTGTGTTTTCTTGCCTCGATTTCTCTATCAGGTATCACACATCAATTAAGAGAATATTGCTGGTTATCATATTTAAATATTGAAATATCAAAAGAATGACCCTCAAGGGATGTTGCCACCTATTCTAAAATTTATACAAGGAATGGTTACATAGGCATGGTTATGACCTGGTTCTGGTTATTCTTTCATTTGGAAATTAAGCATGGCATAAGGAGATATGAATGTGCATCAAGTCGATGAGTGTTGTGGCTATTCTTGGTTGTCAACTTGATTACTTATGGAATTAACTAAAACCCAAGCAGTTGGGTACCCGTGAGCAACCTTTTTCTCTTTTTCTTTTTTATAAATTTCTTTATTTTATATCCTGGCTGCATTTCCTCTCCCTCCTCTCCACCAAGTCCCTTCCCCATGTCCTTTGTCCTACCCACCTCCAATCCACTCCTCCTCTGTCTGTTTAGGAAAGGGCAGGTCTCCCAGGAGTATCAACAAAACATGGCATATCAAGTTGCTGTAAGACTAAGCACCTTCCCATGTACTAAGGCTGGGCCAGGAGACTCAGTATGAGGAGTAGGGTCTTAAAAGAAACCAGTAAAAGAGTTTGAGACTGCACCTGTTCCCACTGTTAGGAGGGATTTTTTTAATTAAATCATTTAAAGTGGGAAGATCCACTTTTAATCCAGATAATTTAAGGTGGAACAATAGACCTTAAGATCTTTTGAGGTGGGAAGATCTACCTTTTTGCTTTATTTTTCAAGACACAGTTTCCTCTGTGTAGCTCTGACTGTCCTAGAACTTGCTTTGTAGACCAGGCTGGCCTCAAACTCAGATCTACCTGCCTCTGCCTCTGCCTCTGTGCCTCTGTGCACCACCACTGCCCAGCGGGGAAGATCCATCTTTAATCTGGGCCACACCTCCAGCGGGCAGTCAATATAAAGGATGTGGAAGACAGAAGCTCGCTCATTTTGCCTGCTTGCCCTCATTCTCACCGGCGAGTCCATTTTTGCATTGCCATTAGAGCCTGCTTCTTTGGGATACCAGTGTAGACTGGGGAAGAGCTGAGACTTCCAGTCTTGCGGACTGAATGACTACTGAACATTTGGGCCCTCTACAGGCAGATAGTCATTGTTGGCCTAGCTCGAGCACAGCCTGTAAGCCCTTCTGACGAAAGCCATATACACAGATGAACCTAGAGAACCCGAATACCCCATCCTAGGAAAAGTTATCCTGAGGACTTTGAAGAATGTGAGGCTCGGAGAGAGTGAAAGAAGGAACGAACATGTTAACCACAGAGCTGCTGTCCTCTGCGGGATAACCTGAATGCGGCAGTTCAGAACAGTTGCTACTCCAAGTGAGACAACCAACATTACTGGAAACACCTGTGAAGTGCTTTACCTGAGGCTTGTCCTGACAGCAGAAACGGTAGTGTGACAAGCCCATAGAAACCTGTGTGGTGGTGGCAAGGACTTGCTACCAACAGTGAGAAGTAGCATTAGTTTGTAGTCTGAACCAAGACCACATGTTTTCCTGATACGTTGGAAATTATTCAACTTGACTTAACTCAAAATTTCCCCATGGCTCCCTTTCTCCTAATACCAGTGAATGTAAATGAGCCTAAATTAATGAATCAAATCAGTGGGGCTATGTTTGAGGCTATGTTTGTGACATGATTTGTGGGGTCCAGTGTAACATGAACACATGAGGTCCTAAAAATGATTAGGGATGTTCAGAAGGGGACAGTAGGCCATCAAAGGATGCTCATGGCCCTCTGCTATTGGGGGGGTGAGGGACACCCACGAAGCCAGCTCTGTTCAGAACTTGTCTGATTCCGTAGAACATGACTAAGTCCAAACGCGTCCAGACTAGAAGCCAGGCCAACTTGTTCATGCCTAAAGCACCATGAAATGTTTAAAATTTTACCCAAAAGGATAAAAGCTTAAGAAATAAAAAGCTGTCCAACAGCTCGGGTCACTAGCAAAGTGCAGATGACATACATCCACAGTTAGGCACCACGCACACACCAACCAGAGAGAATGCCGCCACTGGGATGCACTCACAGAAGGGGAGCTGGAGAACTGGGCGGCTTAAACTCTTGCAAGAGATTAGGACCACGAACCTTCAGTCACTGTGATAAATAAAACCCTGGTCCCAGTTTCCTCACTGAAGAAGCAATCCCTCTTCTTAGCCTGAGGAGACTTCCCCTGACTACTAAGTCTTATTTTTAAAAACGTATAATAAAAGCAGAACCAGCCCTGGGAATTCCTTCTATAAATTAAGACACGAGTTCTGAATCACACATGGAACTCAGAAACTTTCTCCCACTCTGGCGTGCCTTTGCAGCTCCTCAAACAGTGCTTTCTGGAGAACAGACATTTTAAATTTTGAAGGGCTCTAAATGATGGAGCTTGATCTCTTATGCCTTTTGTGTTGCATTTCCAAGATCTTTAGTTAATAAAAATGAGCTTGGGACTCAAACCTATAACTTGGCTTCATAGACCATGCGCCTCCCTTCACCCTACTGGGCCTACGAACTTGCCAGCTGCTGTTGGTTGGAGTTTTCACCACATGCGAGACTCCGAAGCTGCAGCAATGAGCAAAACCAAGCCAAAGTGTCAGCCTCCAGGCAGGGTGGCTCAAGGCTGGGAGAGAGGAGCTGGTATCATGCCAGCAATGTGGCAACTGTGGTTCTATAGAAAAGTAACGGTAGAAAAAGGATATGGGAAGTATAACGGGCAGGGACAGCGGCTCTGAGGCCTGGGGGTGATGGGTGACCAGGCAGTCCTACCGGGCTTCACCTTGGCATGCCTAGAAACAGTAGCAGCTAGAGAAGGTAGGGTCTGGGAGCCATTGCTGAGGGAAGCAGCTGCATTGGCCCCTGAAGGTAAAACAAAGGCCTGGGTTTCCCTAGTGGAAGGCCCCAGGGCCATTATGCAGAGATGTAGGATGTACATCCTGTCAGCCCGCTGCCAGGCTGAGAACAGACTAGACACCCAGAGGAAGCTCCGTGGGTAGCTGAGGTGAGAAGCAGAGCAGTTCGGGTGATCAACACCACAGAATGGCTAAACAGGGTGCAAGTCAGGTCAGTTTTGCATATAAACCTGAAAGAATTTTCTGGTGGATTAGATGGGGTGAGGCAGGGAGGGAGGGACAGGGGAAAGGAGAGAAAAATAGGAAGGCAGGAAGTGTTATGACTGTGCTAGCAGGAAAGCTGCTTGTGGGGTATCAAGCTTCTTAGGACTGTGGGAGTCAGGTTTGGAGTGCTTACGTGTGGGTGCTGTCTATTAGAACAGACATGTCCGTATAGCAGCTGTGAGAGCTACAAGTTGGGGAGTCATTAGTGTGCCCCTGCAAATTTAAGGCAGGAGCCAGAGAAGACCCTAGCTTCATGTTGGGATGAAACCTGACCCAAGGTGGTGCCCGGGACTTGTTAGCTGGAAACAAAACGGCAGAAGAAAGCATGGAGCTGTGAGGGCCAAGAGAGGTGTGAAGGAGCCCGAAGAGGAGGGGAGCTGATGGCAAGGAGGTTGGGTTCCAGGAAAGAGTGGCTGGTCAGCTACTTCAGGCAAGTCAAGGACCAAGATGACCCCAGGGCCAGGTTAGAGCCAGCTCCGTGGTGCTTGGGTAGAAAGAATGGGTCCTAGAGAGAAGCGGGCACTGAGGTCATAACAGCGCTCCTGAACAGTTGTGGTAGATAGAGGCAAGCAGAGACAGGCAGGAGATGACATAGAAGGGAACTGTGGCCTCTTTTGCCTACCCCCACCCTGCTTTTCTTCCTCCTCTTTCTACTCCCCATCTCTCTTTTGTTTTAGATTAGATAGAAACAATCCCACAAACCGGTATCCATACCCTATCCTGATATCAAGTGCAGGAAAAAAATGTTTCAGCCTTGCGGAAAATCAAGGCAACATGAGAATCCAGTTTTGCTCCAAATAGCTATTTCTGCAACTACGAAATTGCCCTGTATGAATTCTCTGAAAAGAAACTGCATTTGAGACAGGGCATTAAAGTCTCCTAGCTGTCTAGAAGAACTTTGTGTCGTATAAATGTTGTCCATGAGGTGGCGATGTTGTGCCACAAAAGGAAACTGCTTCCAGCTATTGGCTCGGCAAAACCCAGGAACAACTTTCTAAAACAAATTATTCTGTGCATCTCACCCCACCACTGACTCGGAGACACTCGGAACTCGGAGACTGCATTCCTGGCTTCTTAAACTCAAACTTTAAGCAGGCTCTTGGCTTCCTTTTAGGTCTACAAGCTCTTGAATCCAGTTTGCTCTTGAATCCAGTTTGCCTTGTGTGTTCCTATTACCTTTTTCAGTGTCTTCTTTGACTCTGGTTCCTCTGACCAATCTGCTCTACCAGCCCCCTAGAAAATAATTCTGCTATTACACGGGAACAAGAAGCAGCAGGTGCAGACTCCCTTGCACCTCAAGGTTCACCTGGTCCATGTGCTCCCAGCGGACTGGAGAGGGCTGTCCCTTTAGCACAGACCTCCAGGAGGAACCATGTGCGCCATCTTAGCATAGCTTGGTGGCATCAGCGCCTGGTGTTGCTGTGCAGTCATCGCCACCACCCATTTCTGGGACTGTCTCACTTTCCCAAGCCAATTGAACACTGACTCCCCCGGCCTCCTCACTCACCCCTCTACTGTACGTGAGTTTCACTTTTCTAGGTACCTCAAAGAAGTGCAATGTAGAGTATGATCCTTTGTGACTTACTTGACTAACAAACCTCAGGGTTGAGTATGTGCTGGCTTTGTTAGTATGACTCCTATTTTAGCATCAAGTGGCATTTGCTATTCCTTTGCACGTACACACACCCATTTGTAACAATCATCCATAAAAGGGTCTCTGCATCATTTCCACCACTCAGCTGGATGTGCGCGCATGTCTTCGCGTCTCTGCTTTCAATTATCTTATATGTGTACCCAAAGCTGAATTGCTGGATCACATGGTAATTCTGCGTTAAGCCTTTTGAGGGGCCACCATGCTTTCCATGGTGGCTGCAGCAGCTTACAGCCCTACCAGCAATATCCCTAGGGCGCAAAGTGGGTGGGGAGAGTTTGAGAGGGATAATGGCTCTGGATGACTTCTCTAGGCAAAGTGTGCTGGTAAGCAGACCAGTTTCAGGTTGCTGGATATGGAGCAGGATGTCAGGAAGGTCCATGCATGAGGCCTTGCAGCCAGCAGCTGGGGCAGGGCTTGAAAGTGAGTCTGGTCGACTACAACCCATATACGGCATCCTGGGCAAAAGCTAACAGGCAGACCTTCACCCCAAACTTCCACATCTCTCTCAGGAACCAACTTGAGACAGCCAAGGTCACTAATATGACTTTCAACTTTCTGAGATCCATAGAGAATTTTGTTTCTCTATTGTAAGACTTTTGGAGGGCTTTGGCATTTCTCAGTGAAATGACTTTTCTGCACTGTGGTCGGCAGACAAGCTGTGGAGATGTTCGTCATAAGGCTCATGTGGGTGGCTAAGGGAGTGAGGACTGGCTTGTCCGTGTGTGGCTTGAGCTACTGTCCCACGCACCTGCCTGAGGCACCGTCTCGGAGGATTCTGTCTGCTGGCACCCAGTCCTCAATGTGTGCACACACAGTTTAAAGGGAAAGCCTGGGTTGTCAGATGCTCAGCTTGTTTTGCCCATAAGAGTGCTAAGCCCTGGGTTTTAAAAGCCCCAAGTTTAAAATATGTCATTTTAAAGAGAGTCTTATCTGTGCAAAACACACAAGAGAGGTTTCAGTGAACTAAGTGACACTGCACACACACTAAATAAATGAAGCAAAACTGTTAGCCAGTCAAATCAGACAGCGGTTCCAAACAGCATTCAGAGCTTCAGAGTGGAGCCAGGTATCCAGAACTGGAGGCAGCTGTCTATAAACCAAACCAAAGAGTTCAAGCTGCTTCAAACTGTGTAGCAGAAGCATTGCTATGACCCATGAGGAACGCTACAACTTTTTGAAGAAAGAATTGTCTGAACAGTGGTGTTTCTAATTAAAACTGTGTGCACACTGTCCTGGGCACTTCCATACAGCCAGGTCATTAAGGTACCTTACAAAGCAAGAATCGCTGACCTAGTTCAGAGAGGGTAAGTAGTATTCCCAAGATCACACAGCTCTTAAGTGCCAGAACGGGGGTTCAACATAAATAGTTGGGCTCTCAGTGAAATAAGGGATTATCATCTATCTATCTATCTATCTATCTATCTATCTATCTATCTATCTCTGTGTGTGTGTGTATGCTTTTTTTTTTTTTGCCTGCACATATGTCTGTCTGTGCACTGCTTGGAGCCTGGTGCCCATGGAGGCCAGAAGAGGACAACAGATCCTCTGGAGCTCATGACGTAGACAGTTGTGAGCCACTGTATGAGAGCTGAAAATTGAACCCAGGTACCTCTAGAAGAGCAGCCAGTGCTGTAGGCTAGGCACAGTGGCACAGCCCCTTAATCCTAGCATTTGGGGGACAGAAGTAAGAGGAACTCTGTGAGTTCTAGAACAGCCCAATCTACGTAGTGAGCTCCAGGTGAGCCGAGACTACATAGTGAGACCCTGTCTCAAAGTAATTCCTACCACCCCAAAAGAGAAAAAAACTATTGACTATCAACCTCTACTCTTTGATGCCTCAAAATAAAAACTACTTTAAAATTCTAGCCTAATTTCTCTATTCTAATTTGACCATCCACATTTAAATTGAATCCTGCTAACTAACAGTATCGTCACTAGAGGGCAGTAAAGATACCTGCTCTATTTTTCAGCTGGCTGAGGAAAAGAGCCGAATTTTCCGAGAGTCTGAAGAGGCAACCGAAATCCAGAGCCAAGTTTGCCTACATAGCAGGGACTCAACCAAATGCAATACAAGTGTCAACACAATTCTGTGGTACATTGCAGACCACAGCATCCCCGCAAAACAGCAAAATGCAAGCTGCCAGAACCTCCAAAGTAAAGTCAGTTAAAGGACAACAACTCTTCAGATTTCTGGCCCAAGAGATCTTGGGGTTGGCTGATGGCTAAGGACATGACCTGGGCAGCATTCGCGTGGGAGGGCATGTGGCAACTGCAAGGTGTTAAGCGGAGAGAGTAGCAGACTGGGCTTTGGGGTCACAGAGCCAGAGCACACTTGTAGCAAAGGAAGATTTCTAAGAGTCAATCCACGGCTTCCAAATATCAGCCTCACGCTGTAGACTGACCCCGGCCACAGTGCCCTGCAGCCCTTATTCAGTTGTAAATTGTAGCGCTTTGCAAGTAGAATCACAACAATTTCAACGTCTGGACCCTGGGTGCCTTGAATGTCCATCCCTCTGTCTGTCTTCGTAGGCTCTCCTGCCAACTGACTCCAGGACTAAAGGCAAAACCCCTTGAGACCGACTTGGTTCCAGCCAACCGACCTGGACCCCTGGCAAATCCTAGGAAGCCGTGAGGAAGTACACACAGCCAACCTTCATATCCCCAGGGTCAGCCAACCTCACACCCCCAGAGTCAGCCAAAATACTCCAAAATGAAGCATACAGAGATGTTTATCAAGATAAACATCGTTATCTCTAAAGGTGGAAGTATTCCCTTGGCAGTAGGTGGTATGAGCCACCCAAAGAAGCTTTCCGGGATATGGAAAGATGAGCACATGAGTGGTACTTTGCTGTTTTATATACGGGAGCTAAGTTTCCATGAACTTGGAACCCTCAGAAGGCTCTGGATGCTGAGGGAGAAGGGCAGGGCAGGAGTCCCACCTGATTTCTGTCCGACTCCAGGACAGCCTAAGGGAGGGCGCTTCGCTAACCTGCCTGCAGCCACCACTCCTTACGCTGAACAAGCCAGCCCCTTCTTTTCCCTTTGTTTTCTTTGTGCCCCCCAACACACCCTCTCTAATTTCTTTCTTGTTTGTTGTTGTTTTAAGACAGAGTCTCTAGCCCAGACTGGCTTCAGACTCTTCTAGCCTAAAATGACCTTGAACTTCTGATCTCTCTGCCTCTACCTCCTGAGTGCTGGGATTACAGGCCTGAACCACCATGCCTGGTTTATGAGGTGCTAGGGATTGAACCCAGGGCCTCATGCATGCTGGGAAGCCCCAGCTGTCCTCTCTTGAATTCCAGTTTTGTCTGTAACTGGGGTGATGACTATCATGGGCATTTCAGATGGGTGTTATGTAACTTAAAGGACAACCTTCCTCCTGAGTCCTTTGTTAGAGTGTTCATTTGTTTTGAGGTGCTATACCGTGGCACCTGCCATTGGGAGGGTTCATTTGGTTATTTCAGAAGCTTCGGAAGTCCAAGATCCAGGGGCTGCATCTGGCACGTAAGCACCACAGAAGACATCACGGCAGGAAGAAAGACAGAGAGGCAGAGAAGGACAGTCGGTGGGAGGCAGGTGTAGGGTGTGTGTGTGTGTGTGTGTGTGTGTGTGTGTGTGTGTGTGTTGTTTGTTAGTTCTTGTATGAGCTCGGAGCCTTCACAGCCTAATCACTTCTTAAAGGCCCCACTTCTCAACTCAGTTGTGATGGGACTGTCTATGAGCTTGACTGGAGAGGAGGAAGAGGAAGGACAGGGACATTCAAACCACAGCACCCAGCATCCGGTGAGTGTTCAATGAATGCTACCTGTTGAAAGCAGAAGCATTACTGTTATGTTACCTGTTGCTTACTTCGTACCCTGTGGTATTTGCATTGTAATATGGAGATATGTGTACCCCAAAACCACACCCTCTGGGCATCAGAAGTCCTCTAGCCAGCAATTTTCTCTGGTTCACTTGAAGGATCCAATCAAAAATCAACACCCTAGAGCAGGGGTTGGCCAGCCCACAGTTGTAAACAAAATTTACTGGAACACAACCAGGCCACTTATTTATGTATTCTCAAAGACCACTTTTTTGCAACATGAAACTACCATCTACTCCTACAAAGAAAAATTTGCCAATCCTTGCAGGGCAAGCCCTCCAGCCACCCTCGTCTGAACTGCATGGGGGAGCTTGTTATTTAGCAGACAGGATGTTGGAGAATGTCTCCAGTTTACATGAGGGATGCCCCAGGTATGTGTCAGAGGGCAGTGTCCCGAGGGAGCAGGAAAGGGCTTTGACACCACTGTGGACTGAATGACTGACACCTTGGGGACAGCCTCGGCGTTTTCTGGTTCACCCTGCATCTTCGTGGAGGCTTCCTTTGCCTCTAAAAGGTAAGCTGACACGTCATTTAGCCTCAGCCTTGTGGCATGCCTACGGGGCAGAAAAAAAGAGAAGGGAAAGCCTCATCAAACTGGAAAAAAAAATCCAAAAAAAAAAAAAAAGTTGCAAAGAAACATTTGTGTGGGGGACCAACTTGGGTAGTTAGACACCTGTGTCTACCTTACTAGCCAGTGGGAACTTGAGGGCCCGATACCTTCCTGCAGCCCAGATTGTAAGGTATGCCAGTCCAGCTGAGACCAGAGGCATACAAGACATCGAGAACTGTATGACACAGGACAGCACACAGTGCCCCACTCTGGTGCCGACTGGACCGAGAGCCCGGGGGACAGTCCCAAGATGATGAAGGTGAGGTGTGGCACCTGGGTAGAGGGAGGCTGAGTAGTGAGGGCCCCGGTGAGGACGGACATTGATAATAAGGTTCAGATTGTGGAGTCCCCAGAGAAGCCAGAGGCTCTTAACGGCCATACAATGGAAGGCATCACTGCAGAAAAAGAGCAACAAATGGGCCCTGGGAAAACCAGGAGCTGTGTATGAAGCCTGGCCCAGGTCCAGCACGCCCAGGAGAGGACTCACCTGTGAAGTCGTCCCCCCCCCCCCCCGCATGAGCCGGATGGGAGGGGGGCGTGAAAAGAGGGAAAGATCAAGACAAAGATTCTTAAAACACAACCAATACCCAGACTCCCATCCCCCACCTCCAAATCCCCTCTGCTGCCTAATGCCCAGGATTGTGCAGAAGCAACAACCAAGCCCACAGCACATGGCTGCTGTGGAGCTGACCTGCTTTTGTTTGAGATGCTTACGATCTGAGACACGGTTGCCAAGCAGCCATATGCCCCTGAGCCCTACCCCAGAAGCCCTTTTCTTTGACAGTGTGGTTCTCTGCCTCTTGCTATCTGTTTGTATGTGACGGACCAGGATGGGAGCCAAATTCTACCAATTATGCCCTGTGGCACAGATAAATTCACCCCTTCTCCGACTCTTTGTAAGTAAAAAGCAGCCGAAGATACCGCCCCTAAGGAATAGGTCCTCCAAAGGACGTGGCCCTTAATGTGGTTCTGGAAGAGGGAATTTGAGCTGTGTCAGGAAACCTGGAGTCTGTGTGTGTGGCTGGCAGTGGCCTCAGCTGGGCTCTGTAAGGGACCCAGGCCTCCTGGTAGGGAACCAGGCCTCCTGGAGTTACCTCTGTACCACGGAACTGCAGCCGCAGAATCTGCCTAAGCCCTTGCTGCTCTTGTGGTCTCCTAGAGGAGGGTGGGAGGCATTTCACGGTGGTGACTGTCTCATCATGGTGCCCCCGTGTCCTTATTGCTGGGAAGCCTGCCGCTGATTAGGCCTCCTGCGGGTGGTCCCTCCCCCAGGGCTCCAGCTCTGCTCTTTGGCAGTGGGTGACACCAACAGCCTTGGTTTTTCCAACCAGGAGAAGCCACATGGAGCAGAAATTGGAGAGTGGCTTTTCTCCACGGTACACTCAACATCTAGGGCCTCTTTGGTTACCTCTGGAGGCCGCGGTTGGCTGACCTGGCTACCTCTCTGGGAGGGACACAGGCATCCAGAGGCGCCCACGCACACTATGGGGTATGGCTCCGCACCCTCACCCGCTCTCAGCCAGCAAAACGACTGTGTGGCTTGTTTTGTGTTGGACCATGAGAGGTTCCTGTTATATAAGCATTCAACAAACCCCAAGGCACGTGGCAGGTGGACAGAGCGGCGTCGGAGCTTTGCAGACCCGGCTGCCCTGATGTAGACCGAGCAGCCACTTGGTATGGAAATAGTTCTGTGATTCTGGGCAAGTTCCTTGCTCTTGCTAAACCATGTTTCCTTTTCTATGAAAACCCACCAGGTAATCGTTGGAGAGGTTAAGTGGGGGATCAAATCTTCACTGTACTGCCTAGCACATGCAAGTATTTGCTAACTATAACCTTCAGACAGGGTAGGTTCTTGACATATATGTGACAGGAGACAAACTGAACATGGAATAGGTGGATACTTCCTGCAGTCGCATTTGCCAAGGATCCCAGGGAGTCTGGAGCAGCCTCAAATCTCACTATCAAATGAGACTTTTAATCACACACCACTTCACTCGGGGATTGAGATTCCAGCAGAGGGTTGAGACCCTATAATCTCCTTTTCCCTTCTCCTCTTCTTCCTTCCCTTCCTACCTCCCCCACCCCACACCGATTGTGCCTTCTTCCTTGCTGCTCTCCCTCCTCTTCTTCCCCACTTCCTGTCTTCTCTCTATAGTACTGGGGACAACATGGAATCCAGGCCTTCTCCTGTGCTAGGCAAATACTCTGCTACTGAGCTAACCTCCAGTCCTGTGGCTATCCTTATAAAAGAGATTCCTTCTCTGAAGGCTCTGGGAATGAGCTCTGTCCTATAGTATGGCAATCGGGAAGAATTCAGAAGCGACGTAACCCACTCTGCTTTTGAGGAAGAACCAGGACAGGAGTGGGACCAGGCAGTTGGTCTTTGGCAACACAGTGCACTCTGGACTAAACACATTGAATGTTGGCCACGTGATCGGAAAAGCCCCTGGCCAAAGCATCTCACTGGAGCTCTGGTCCCCAGCTTTGTGGAAGGACAAGTACATTGAAAGCGTTCAGAAGGGGGTGAGGACCCACTCCTCTGGCTGGTGACAGGACTTTCCCAACCACCTGCCGTCTATGGTCTGGGCTGTGGGTGTAGATCTTTGCTAGGGCTCACCAGGGCCAGCACCATGAGTGCCTGTCATTCTCTCCCTTCACCCTCAGTCTGTTCTCAATGGAGAAGGTGACTGTCCCTGATACCCTGTCAATCAGGTCTCCTAATCTGCCCCAGTGTGGAAACAGGTGACTGTTTTCACAGACACAGCTCTGCCAACAGCATCTAGGTATCTTACAGCTGCCACACTGTACCATTTTGGAGGTCTCCCTGGGAAACTGCATGGTTTTCCAGAGTCGGGCACCCCACGGCTCCAAGCATTGATTGCCTTGATCCCCCACCCCATGTGCATGCTACTGCAGGCTGCTTGGGGCCTTCACTGAACTCTTTACTGTTTGACAGCTCCATAGATCTTTGGGTGCCCACGCTAATTTCGCCATTTTCCTAGGAATCCACGCAACTAGTGAGTGCTGATCTCATCTCTTTCTGGGGTCTGTGGCATAGATACCCAAAGTGAAAAGCAGATAAACTGGCTGGGCACGTGGTCAGAGCTATGCTCTCACACTCAGTAGGCTGTGGCAGGAGGGTCATGAGTTCGAAGCCAGCCTGGGCTTCATAATAAGACATTATGATAAGGCATAGCTAAACTTTAGCCCATGAGCAAGCTTGATTGATGAACAATAAAGTTAGTGTCTGGCGGGTGCTGTCTGGTGAAGCTGGGAAGCTCTTGCAGAACGAGGATGTGATGTAGCAGGCACCCAGCAGCCACTTCTGAGAAGGGAAACTCCAACCCCTATAGCCTGAGCATTGAAAAGAGGGTCCTGCTATTCTTAATAATTCTCTAATCCTTTCAAGATGCTTCTTCCACTTGAATTGGCACCAGAAGTCCTGATCCTATGGCATCATAGTGACGTCATGACTTGCCTGAGAGTGGTCTAATCTTCAGATCCTCTCGTTAACAGTTTTAATTGCATCCATGCATCTCCAGCAGCGGAGATGTCTCCCTGGTGAAGTACACCATGAGGAGTTCCGATTCACTAACATCTTTCCTTCTGGGGCGTTATCCCTTTGCTGGTCTCTTAGTAAGTTCAGAGACGGGGCAATTAATAAATGGTATTTAGGACATTTTTTTTCAGATCATTCAAAGCATCAAACATCCAAACCTGTGGCAATTTCTCCCGTTCATCTTGGTTTGAGGCTAAACTCCACAGACCAGTTTTCAAAGAGGCGGCCTGTCGTTTGTTCTGAACCTGCAGATGGGTTTTTACATAGCCGGGGCAGAGCTTAATGAATGAACCAGCATTTGAAAGTCAGGAGATTCTACATGAAGTTGGGGGTTCTGGGAAAGCAGCCTGCTTCTTTCCACATGCGCACAGCTGCTGTGACTGCGGCCTCCATTAGCTGAGCCTGGCAGACTTGCTGGCTCATCGCACCTCTCGTGTCTATTGTTCAGGTTTCTGGAAGAGTGGCATTATGGTTCATCCATTTCCTGGTTTTGTTTTGTTTTGCTTTTTTTTTTCAAATTATAACTGAGGTTTCAGAACTTTTGTTTAATGAAGAAAAATAGCTGTGGAGAAACTTAACCTATTGGTATAAGGGAATAATATGTCTATATGGTAGGTAGTTAAATTGTCTGTCCATAATTGAAGATTTTAGAATGGGATAGTCTAAGGAAGAGAAATGAAATGATAGTAGGTTCCTGGGATAGAGGCCTTCTGGACTGTTCCTTTGTTAGGACTTGAATTATTCTGTGTTTGCCTTGTGGTTTCTGGGGTTGCCAGATGTAGGAATGCCCCAGAGCAGTGGAGCTGGAAACCGCCTTGTCACAAGCATCTCCTTTTTCATCTGGGGAGGAAGAGCTGTCCCTGGGCTGGGACTGCTCTTACGTTCCCTATGGGCTTGTGCAACTAGAGCTGTCTCCATCTGGGATGGGATGGGATGACGATGAACTAGCTGCCACTGAGAAGGGATGCTAACATGCCATCATAAACCCAGGGAATTCTGGGAACATCACTTCATCAGTAGCTGCCCACAACTGTTGCCCCTGGAGGGTTCAGTGTTTTCAAAGTCATTGTGCTCAGGGCACAGGAAGTGCCCTGTATGTGTACCCTGTCTCTTTTCTTTCTGAAACATACAGATTCTTTGTTTATGTTCATGTGACAGTTCAGGTCATGGTGTATCAACTTGTAGTGAGATACAGGATGCTTTAGGGAGATGCTATTGAGAATCCACTCTCCCCGTGCTCAGGGGATGAGCCTCTATGGGTTTCCAAAAGTGCAGACAGTACTGAGTATTGCATATTGTTTTTCCTAAATAGGCATGTTTAAGATAAATCTATCAATTAGGCACAACAAGACGATAACAACAATGGCCACTACTAGAAATTAGGAAAATGTGTTAGTGATAAAGTCGCCAGTATCACTTCTTTCTCACATCTCTTGTTAAATAAGATGAAGTCGCCTGCATAAAATCATTGTGGAGCCACCACAGCCCATCTGGTAACCAAGCTGTTAGGTGACTTCCGAGTGGGTAGTGTCCACAGCGTGGATATGATGGACAAAGGAATCATTCAAATCCCAGGCAGCAGGAGAGAGGACTGTGGGAGATTTCATCCTGCTATTCAGAAACACTGTGCAATTTAAGACATGAATTATTTATTTCTGGAATTTTCCATGTAGTATTTTCAGATTGTGGTTGACTGTGGATAACTAAAACCATGAGAAGCAAAGCCCTGGCTGGAAGAGCCATGGCACATGTAGTCAGGCAGTATGTTCTCCAAGGGTAGGCACCAATAACAGTACAACTTTTACCAAGAGAACCAGATGGAGGACATAGCTTAGTCCTGAAGGCCATGGTTCCCTTAAAGATGTATGACTCTTTGTGTTTGTCTTGAGACAGGGTTTTACTGGGTAGCCTTAGCTGACCTGGAATTTACTATGTAGACCAGGCTGATCTTGAACTCAGATATTCTCCTGCCCTGCTTCCCCAGTTCTGGGATTAAAGGTCTGTGCCACCACACCTGGTTTATGACACTTCTTTTTTTTAATTAATTTATTTTTTTTAAATTTATTATGTATATAATATTCTGTCTGCGTGTATGCCTGCAGGCCAGAAGAGGGCACCAGACCTCATTACAGATGGTTGTGAGCCACCATGTGGTTGCTGGGAATTAAACTCAGGACCTTTGGTAGAGCAGGCAATGCTCTTAAATGCTGAGCCATCTCTCCAGCCCCTATGACACTCCTTAAAAGGACTTATAAGGTTTGCTTGTTTTACCCCAGTAGACCAGGGTGTCTCAGCTTCTATCAAAAGACACGTGGGGACAAGTGGCCCTTTGTTATAGAGAGCTGCTTGATGTATTATGGGGGCCTCTCTGGACCTTAAAATCCTTCCTATGGTGTTAAAACCAAAATCTTATCAACACTGAAAGATATTCCTTGAACACAATAATACGCCTGGTGGAGAACCACTAGGCTTTCATATGTGTTTATAAGTGTACACGTGTGTGTGTGTGTGTGTAGGCCAAAAGACAACATTGGAGTCATCCACTGTTTTAAAAAGGGTCTCTCACTAGCCTGGAACTTACCAAGTAGGCTGTGCTTGGGACAGGGTAGTCAGTAAGTCCTAGGGATCCACCTCACCTCTTCCTCCCCCAAGGCTTGAATTACAAACACACATTGCCATACTTGTGCTTTTGTTTCTTTGTTTGGGTTTTTGTGGGGAGGGGTGTTTCTGAGACAGGGTTTCTCCATGTAATAGTCCTGGCTGTCCAGAAACTTGCTTTGTAGACCAGGCTGGCCTTGACCTCAATGAGATCCACCTGCCGCTACCCTCTGAGTGCTGGGATTAAAAGTGCACCACCACTGCCCGATTTGTTTTGTTTTGTTTTTTTTTCACATGGGGTCTGGAGATAGATTCTAAGCCATCGAGATTATAAGGCAAGTGCACTTTAGTTACTAAGCCATCTCCTGGGTCCTTTCTAAGAACTCTTGACTTTGCTGAGAATGGCTCCTTAGACTGCAAATGGGATTCAGACACCAGGAAAACCTTCTTCCTCTCTGGATCCTTGAGGCAATGGACTCACCTTGGAAATCTAATCCCTGGATAAGTAAACCCTGACCTTCCCTGGACCTTTAGTAGCTTCCTCCTGCTAGGTAAGTCACTTCATTTTTCTCAGCTTCAACTCCTTTCTTTTTATACCATGCCTGAGGCCTCTCTGCTAAAAGTTAAGAGAGGCCTGGGTAAGATCACACACATGAACAGGCTGTCCTGCTAGTGGGCCTGGGTTCTTCTTGCTGTTCCCTTCCCACTTCCCAGTCAGCTCCTGCCCCTGAAGGGTCTGTGGTAAGGTTAACAGGTCAGATTGTGTTAGCAGCATTTCTGTCTCCACTTCCAGGCAGTCAACTGGCCCGGGGCCTTGGATGCTGGGCACTCAAACAAGGAGGGCTGAACTCAGTGCTCTCCCAACCCTAAAAGGGCAAAGCCAGAGATGTGCCCCAGTCCATCTGAATGGTACCACCATGATTGAAGGCTCATCTACTAGTCTCATAGATGGAGTTTGTTCTTTCACCCTCCCTCCCCAGATTGTCATTTTATACTGAAATCCAATGGCTTCTGAGTGTCCACATAAATAAAGTGTATTTTTTTTTCTGATTCTTGTAAGAAAACCCAAAGCCACAGAACTGTGTTTGAAGCTTTAAACCATGGCTTGAGGTTTTCCCTTCAGCATACAACTCCCCTTCCACCACAGGGCACAGTGGCTGCACAAGACACCACTCTGCTCTGGTTGGCCTGGGACGCCCGAAGGCAGCTGAGAAACAAGGCAGGCTGCAAGGGTCTCTGTACACAGACTTCCTCCACTCTCTGAAAGGCCAGCCAAACTTTCCAAAAGGCAGCCGCTGGCAACCTCTTCCCCATGGCAAGCGCCCTGGCACCAGAATTTCTCTGATTTGTGTTTCTTTCTTCCTCAAATCTGTTGTGTAACAGTCTCCGGGATAAAAACTTCTACCTTGGAGGGAAGCTCTGTGGGACAGAGGGTATTTGTTTCAAGGAAGGTGAAACATTCCATCCTGCCAGGAGGCTCATTAAGGTCAGGAAGTAAACAACTTAGCAGTTTCAGGAGGTCCCTGAAACTGACCAGATTTGCTAGTCCACCCTCCCCCCCTCAAGCATATATAAACTGTGAGAGTTGCAGTGACACACACCAAGACTAGCTAAACTACCTGAAGAGGCTCAGACCAGTGGGTCTGTCTGGAACAAGGGTATCTGGGGGAGACACCTTCTACCGTGTTGAGCTGTTCTGGGCTGTGCAGGATGTTCCACGTTTCCAGTCTTCATGAACTGTGACCCATGTTTGTGTGGGCTTTGTTATCACAGCTGTCTTTAAGTCATCTTTGTTCCTCTAAGCCAACCCTTGCCATGCCTCTGTAAGCAGTCCTAATAAAATTCATTGGCTCAGCAAGTCAGTTGAATTTCAGTGTATGCTTTCTTTGGCCAGTCATTGGTCTCTTCTCTGGGGAGCTCAGACATTTGTGCACAGTCCCCTAGGAATAGTGTCCCAACACAGATACAGGTCATAGCTGAGATAGACGTGTCACCCCTTCCTAACCTGGAAGAAAGTGACTTGCGTTCGAGGAACATCACCACTTACTCAACGAGAGCTTTAGGGTCTTCCCGGGCGGTTGAATGAGAATCCAGAAAATTGACTGCAAAGCTGGAGGGAGCTACACTTTCTTTTTGGACACAAAAAAGTTAACTTTAGTTACTTGTAGACGATTCCCAGAGTGGTTGGACTGTCTGTGCTTTGACTTCAATGTGGCATAAGTGAGACGCATTCGGGAGAAACCATAGTTGCAGGTTTGCCTTTCTATCTCTCTCTCTTGATGCCAGGCAGTGGCGATGAGTGACAGCTTTCTGTGGGCTCCAGGATCTGGAGAGGAAACCACCCAGTCTCCACTGCAGCTGTGCTGCCAGCCAGGCTCTGCAGTGAGTCTGGTGCGCTGAACACATTTTCAGCTTAGGACATTTGCAAGTTATGATGACCCGGACAGGGCGCAACCTGACTGTGAGTCTAGGAGCACATCTCAATGCTGGCTTCTCCATGCATTATCTCAAAAAGAAATGAAGCACACACAGGCACAGGATCATTTTGTAGGTAGGTTTACTTAGTTGCACAATAAGTATTTTTGTGTATCAGACATTATCTATCTACTGTGTGGCATTATGTGTCCATTAAAAATAGAATACATTCTTTGGGCGGTGGTGGCACACACCTTTAATCCCAGCACTCAGATGGCAGAGGCAGGCAGATCTCTGTAAGTTCAAGGCCAGCCTCGTCTACAAGAGCTAGTTCCAGGACAGGCTCCAAAGCTACAGAGAAACTCTGTCTCGAAAAACAAAAACAACAACAAAAATACATCCAAGAGGGCTAGAGAGACAGATCAGTTGGTAAGGTGCTTGCCCTGCAAGCATGAGGACCTGGGTTCAGATCCTCAACGCCCACATAACAAGCCAGGCAGCTAGCTGTCTTTGAGTCAGTTCTGCCCCTGTAGTGACCCATGTAACCCTAGTGCTGGGGAGGCAGAGACAGGCTGATGCGGGGGCGTGCTGGTCCACCAGACTGGCAGGGTTAGGGAGCTCCAGGTTCAGTAAGACACCCTGTCTCAAAAACAAGGTGGGGAGCAGTCCAGGAAGGCATCTGATGTTGATCTCTGACTTCCATACGTAAGTTCACACTTCCCTCCCCACCCCCACCGCCTAAAAAGCGACAAATGTATAACTCTAAAGATCAACATCGAAGCTCTCTCAGATGAAGGAAAAGGAAGGGAGGCCAGGGTAGCTATGGTGATGTACTTCACAAGACAAAAGAAGTTGGAGGACCAGGGGAGCTGAAGAGACGTAACACAAGGAACATGTGAGCTGTTTAACAAGTTGTACGTTTCTAGTTTCTGGAGCTGAACTGGAGGGGATTTGGTTCAGAATGTCCTGGATCACAGCTACAATTGACCTGTGACAAAGACTTACTGATCTGAACTCCATTAGCCGGAAGACAGCAAATACCTAGGCTATGCTCTGAGTGGAACAAACATGACCTGGGGAAGCCTCTTCTGTGTCCATGGAGCAGTGAACAGCAAATCACTGTCTTATGTACTGTCCCTTCATTGTGGCCTCAGATTTCTGCCCATGTGCCACTCGGAGCACAGCGCTGTACTGAGCCATCCTTTGTGGGTTGGTCAGCGAGGTGTGATGGAAGGCTGAGTTAATGATGTCTTGGGGGTTGTGACATTCTTCCCCAGACATTAGCTTTAGATACATACAGCCAAATGCCTTCAGACTCATCCAGTGGGAAGTCCGAGGCTTGAGGATGGTTTGGGCCCTGAGTTTAAGGCCAGCTTGGCTAATATAGTTAAGAGTCATCTCAAACACAAAACAATTTAAAAAGTTTTCAAAACTTGCTTTTGCCCCAGAGTTTAAAATTATGTTATCTAGCAAGAATCTCAGTATAGAAACTCCAAATTGCCAAAGATATGTAAATCCATATTCTTGGATGACTGACCGCAGCTCATATTCTTGGGTGGTCAGCCACAGCCCCTTGTTAGCTCCGCAACGATAAATGTAAAATTATTGTAAAATGTAAAATTGGAACCTTTCTCGCATGTAAAGATCCAAGAAGCTTAGGGCTTTTGACCTATCAAAGGCAGGGTTCTGAAAATGTGAAAACCCGCCATGAAGCCTTTTTCTGGCTTGCACCTAATTCAGGAAGCTCTGATGGAAAGCTGTATGTTTACACAATCAAAACTCCCTGACCACCAGCCCCTGCTCCAGTCAAAGCAAAGCCCCCATGCTATCTGTGAGCGAGCACTGCAGTCTGCTTTGCCCTGTGTCTGCTGTCAGTGCAGCTGGGCTCCCAGGTGGGCCTCCGTGTAAATCTCCATCAACCAACACCAAGCCCAGGGGCCCAGAAGGAAAGCTTTTGACTGTGTGTCTGCAGCTGCTCTATGTTGCAAAGCGGCACCAACCTTCAAAGAAAGCCCGAAGCGGACGGTGCACGCAGCTTGCCGATATTTCTGTACCCAGGGAGGCTGACGTTCCGACTCAACCTCGGCAGCCATTTACTGCTTCATATATTACAAAGCGGGAGAGATTATGTCTTAATTACACGCTCTTCATCCTCAAAGGCCATGTTCCTCTGCGGTGGCCACTCGCACTTGGAGGAATCTATGGGAAACATGTGTCTGGCCTCGGAAGTTAATAACGCGCTGGTGATTTTTCCAGGGACAGAGAAGGGCTTCTGTACTCACAGCGGATTCCTGACAACCACTGCCGAGCCGAGTCACAGGCATATAGGTGTATGCGGGCACTTCTGGGCTCTGTGGGCTTTTTGCAGTGCTGAGGGTGGGAGCACAATACAATACAACAGGGAGCAGGATTGGGCCCAAGAGAAGTGGGATGCTTGACTTGGGTTCTTAGTGCCTGTTGCCCAGAGAGAGTCTTTGTACTCCAACTTATCCGAAAATCCTGGTAAGTTCAGCCAGGTTTAGTGTTTTCACCTGTGCCCGACGAGACGACAACAAATACAATATTGGAGTCAAACTATTCATGCCCTATCCCCTCCTCCTCCCCAACTCCAAAGTCACCTCTTATTTGTTCAGGACACTTGAGCCTGCTCAGAAGTTTTAAAAAGCCTCCTCTAATGTTAGTGCTGATTTGGGGGAAGAAAAAGGAAAGTTGTAACTCTGCTCTTGGTGTGCACATAATTGTTAATAGAATTGTGGTTTCTTTCTTTCTTATGTGACCTTGTTTTCCAAATTAAAAACCCTCAGTGACTCACCCTCTGATCTGATCTGAGAAACAAAGAAGCTGGAGAGTGGCTTGTGGGGATCCATTCAATCACTGGAGCTATGGAATTCTCCTAGGGATGCAGGGACGGGGGCCATGCTCTCATGCTGGATACCGGTTGATGTTCTGCTTCTGCCCCTGTCCTCCATACCCAGGAATCCATATTGAGTCCTCTGGGCCAAGTCAGGTTGCTTGCTTTCCCTCAGGTTGTTCTGGCCTGTGTCCTAACTGTAAATTCGGCTTCTGCTCACTGGGAGCCCCAATCCACTAGCCTCTACCCCTAGGAGCGAAGGCTAGACCTTGTCTTAGGTAGGGTTACTATTTCTGTGATTAAACAAAACGATCAAAAGCAACCTGGAAAGTGTTTGGCTTACATACCTGGAGTCATAATCCCCTGGAGGAAGCCAAGGCAGGAGCTCAACCCAGAAGGGCAGCTGGAGGTAGGAGCTAATGCAGAGGCTATGGAGGAGCAGGGCTTACTGGCTTGTTCCTCACAGCTTACTCAGTCTGCTTCCTTACAGAACACAGTACCACCAGTCCAAGGTGGCACCACCCACAAGGGACTGGGCTCTTCCACATCAATTACTAATTAAGAAAATGCTCTACAGGCTTGTCCACAGACAATCTTAAGGAGAACATTTTGTCAGTTGCGGTTCCCTTCTCTCACGACTATGACTTGTCAAGTTGACATAAACTAGCCAGCCCAAGCCTACACAAGCTTTGCTACCACTCAGGCTGATGCTGCAGCTTGAGGGAACTTTGTGTTTGGTTGGAGCCTCTGGTTTGTCCCTGCACTGTCCAGAAAGCCCCATTTCTCTCCTTCTCTCTATCTCTCTCTGTCTCTGTCTCTGTCTCTCTCTCTTTCCAAATCCAGACCACTCAGAGAGTCTCTGAACAAAGGAAAGGCACCAAAACTCCCAGCTCCACATTTCTTGGTGGCTACTGAAGCTTCCCCTCCTGAAGCCAGTTGCTCAAGTTCCCACCTAGCCACTTCGCTTTTGACCATACTTGGGCACAAACCCAGCTTGTGGCAGACACATCATCTGCCCTCCCCTACAACCTATAGCATCTCCCTGCTTTAGTTCGGGCATGTGGCTTCTCTAGCCTCCATCTCTGGGACTGGAGAACCCATCTGTAGACAGAAGTTTCTGTTCTACCTGGTCCTGCAGCCATTCAGTCCCAAGTAAACACACAGAGACATATTAATTATAAACTATTTGGCCAATTGTTTAGGCTCATTACTAACTAGCTCTTATATCTTCAATTAACCCGTAATTCTTATCTATGTTTAGCCACATCATTTGGTACTTTTTCTCAGTAAGGCATTCTCACCTTGCTTCCTCTGCATCTGACTTGCGACTGCATCTCTGCCTTTCCTCTTTCCATAATTCTCCTAGTCTGGTTGCCCCAACTATAATTCCTGTCTGACTACAGGCCAATCAACATTTTATTAAACCAATACAACTGATAAATCTTTACAGTGTTCAAAAGCATTATCCCACACTTACCCAGGAGTTGCTTTGCTCAATATACCTGTTGTTATTATACTTCTGGCCTCCAGCAAATTCCCGAATTTCATTTTGTTTTGAAGAGAGAAAGGACTTTATTATTATTTATTTTTTGGCACATAGTTTCAGGGGATTCGGTCCACTGTGGTGGGCCAAGAACCAGAAAAAAAGGTTTATCTGTTTACCTTCCTCTGAGTAATATGTGTGGGTGTGTCTCTGTAAGTGCATAAATGTTTCAGTGTGTCTACATGTCCTCGTGTGAGTGGATCTGCATGTGCACAGGAGCCAAGGTGTGGGTGTATGTACAGCTACAACTCTGAATGTGCACGTCTGTACCTCTTAGAATATGTGCATGTATGGCTGTGCACAAACATCCAGGTATGTGTATATGTCTGTATAGGAGTGTGTTCATATATACACATGTTCAGGTATGTCTATACGTCTGTGTGTATAGGTGCATCTTTGTATATGTATAAGTCTCTGTGTGTTTTAAGTTTCTACACATCTTCATCTGAGTGTATGTATGAGTGTATTTACGTGTATGAGCATCCCAGTATGCTTATATCTGTGTGTTAGCATGTACATGTGTGCCTGACTGGGTGTATTTTCTCTTAGTGGTAGCTTTGGCTTGCTCGGTCTGGAATGTCCTGCCTGGTTACCTTTGTTGTCCTCTGGTTCCCAGGGCAGATGAGGTATATCTTAGTGAATTGAGGTTGTAGACTTTACATCTCTTATTCACTTTAGGGTCTCATACCAATTGGCATGTTGATACCTGGCAGGCCCAGAAGAAGGTGAGGCCAGGTCATTGAGCCCATTGTCCAACTATCATATGTCCTGGATGCAAATTAGTGTATTTTCTTGACACCCCCCCCCCCACATACAAGGCCTTTACAAAGTCACAGATAGCTGCCTGCTAGGATGGCCCTTTCTTTTCTGCAGAATTTACCCTAAAACAACAACAACAAAAATGTCTATGAACTGCTGGCTATGGCTGTGCAGAAGCCAATCTCAGCCTTGGCTGCATAGATGTCATGGATTGGATATTGATGGGTACCCAATCATGAAAGCTCTTGCCAGGTAGGTATACACCTATACAAGGCTATCTCATAATCAGGAGACTTCCTGGGACTCTTAGCATATGAGGTTTCCTCATCTGTCAATGGCCATCCTTGAAGGACTTAGAAAAATATCATTAAGATTCTTATCATGCCAAAGAGTTTATATATGTGTGTGTGTGTGTGTGTGTGTGTGTGTGTGTGTGTGTGTGTGTGTGTGAATCCGTACCAGATGAGATGACCCTTACCCTCAGGGTGCCACAGCTATGGGTGCCATTTTTACTGCCCCCAGTTTCATGAGGCTTACTCAGCCTGCTAGCCACCTGTGAGTACAGATGTGTCTTTAGAACGCTGTTATCCTTGAGGGTAAACGTCTGTTAGGTTCCTTGATGTCTTTGGAATCTAAAAAGCTCTTACTTCAACCCTATGAACAATTCTGTTCTCAGAGCAAAGGACTCTGCTTTCCTTCTTCTGGAAGAAAGGATGCGCAGGTTGACCATCACTGGGTCCCCTGGCTCAGCTGGTCCATCCACACTGTCTCCTGATGGCCCCAGCATGATTGCTGCTGGGTGGACCTACTTAAGAGTGATTAGCAGGAGGGAACAGAATGGCTAATGACCAGCAGGAAAGAGCAAAAGAGAGGAAGCAGCTGTTCTTCACCCTCCATTCTGGCCAGACTTGGCCCATTTAAAAGCAATTTTAAGCCTGTGGTAGGGCCTTTAAGGGAGTAGAGCAGTCCAGGGCATTAGCTCTCAACTGCCCCTCAGAACTCAGTTATTATGTCATAAGCATGTATGGCAAGAGGCCTGGTGACCCAGTCCTGGATGGACAGGATCTATAACATCCATCTATCACACAAGGCCTCAAGGGGGTGACAAGCTGAATATTTAATGGTTGGCTTGCTGTGGCCTTGAAGCTCTCTAAACCCCAAAAGAACTTCCAGGGCTTTCTTTTCTTTTCTCCCCAGGGATCTTGTAGTCTGTGTGTTGTGGCCTTCCCTGGCCCCATGTAGGTGGGGTATACTTACTTATCCCTTACTAAGTAAGACCGTATTTCACAGAAGCAGGTTAGGTAAAATGTATTTCCGTTCTGAAAAAAAAAAATGTATTTCCATCCTAAATAAGCTGATGTCTTTCTGAATTAATCCCCATGATGCACAGTAATTAATACACCTTGAATCTGCAGGTTTTCTTTTAAGAAAGCATCCTGCTCCATTTCATGCCATCTAGCCTTCCATCCAGATAGACCGAACTCCTCATAAAACCAGACTCCCACTTCCTAAAGGAAATGTTCTTCTTAAATTTCTAGAACCTGCAGCAGCTGTAGAGAATCTGAGCACACCCAGCTAGAAGACTCCGTTGCCAGAATCCAGGAAGAAGCCCACAGAAACAAGTGTGCTGCCCTTCCAGTCAATGAGTTGGTGCTGGAGACCTGACACAGCAGGGGCCTTGGGAGACAGGAGTCGGAACCCAGGGCTGCACTTCCTATGGGCTGGAGCTGGGAGTTCCCAGTTCCTCCAGGCTCTCCCTTTACGTCCTCCTCCCTCTGTTCCTGTCTCTCTCCTCCCCCTTCCCGTTGATCTGATTTGCCTTCCCTCTTTCTTTTACTTCTCCTTTTCTAGTCTCATTTTTTCCATCTCTCCCCTTCTTTCCTCTTTTCTCCCCCCCTTTCCCTTTCCCTGCCCCCTCCTGCTCTTGCCTGACCCCTGGGCCTAGGGCTCCTCACTGCTTTCTTTCAGAGAGCCCCCCTGCTTTTCCTTCTCTCTATTACATTCTCAGAACTTTATACAAAAAGTAGAGGAGTTCTTTCCTTAACTTCTGTTGGAGAAGTTTGTCCAACACTGTCTTCTGTGTTGACTTCTGGGATTTTTCTGTTTTAAAGAAGGGATGGGGCTGAAAGGATGTCACTTGACTCTTTTATTTTATTTTTTGTATCCTCCCCTAGACTAAAATAAGTACTCTTATATATTTGGATAAAAATGAGATCTTATTTTTTGGAATAGGTTCCAAAATTTGATCTTGTGTTTCCTAGTAATCAATGAGGGAGATACTTTGGGAGAAGAAAAACTATTTTTAAAAACCCAGCTTTTTAGATGTATACTAACTTAGCCTTAACGTGGACCAGGCAAATCTCATCCAAAGTGTTTCTCCAGAGCCATGGGTTTCAGAGTGGGGTCCCTGGAAACCTTCAGCATCTCTAAGAGCTTATGAGAAATATCAGCTCTTGAGCTCTGTCTGAACCCACTGGATTCCAGCAGCCCCTTATTTACAAATCCTCCAGGCCATTCTGAGGTTCCATAGGATGAGAGTCAAAGCTTCTGAAAGAAGACCTCTGCCCTGCCTGTTATCTGCAGTGTCAAATTTGCAAAAAGCTTTCCTGGGAGGTTCTGGAAAATAGATGGGTTTGGGCTGTCCCCTCAAGTCCATGGCCTAAGGATTATCTGTAAACTGGACCAGGATCCACATGCTATAGTTAGCATCTGGAACAGCCCCCAAAGGCCCATGAGCTGTCTCTGGTGATGGTTGAGGTGTGCAGCCTTTAGGCACTGGGCCGAAGTGGGAGATCTTTCCTTCACTGGGGCTTAACTAGGCAGGTTGTGGGACTCCATCCTTTCCTTTCTAATTCCCCAGACCTGAGGTGAACAGTTTGCTCTACCACATGCCTCCATCATAATGCACCACACCAGTTAGGCCTAAAAAAAACACCTGCCAAACCCATGGACGGAGATTTCCAAAGCGTGAGTCAAATCACCCTTTGTTCTCTGCAAACTGCTTGCTCATCTGGGGCATTTGCTGTGCTGATGGAAACGCACTGCCCCCTCCCACCTCCTGGGGAAGTAGAAAGGATTAGCTAGGTAACTGTGTGGGGCTTACTGACAACCACTGCCCAGCCCCTGCAGGGGCACCTTCACCTGCTGCCTTCCTGTAGGGCCCAGGTCTACCTCTGCTCCTGGGGTTACTTGAGGACAGTTTCTGGTCAGTCAGCTAAAACATCCTGTTTAAGTTTGTGCTCCCTCTGCCCCACCTGGTGATTAGCTGTAGGGCATTGTTTACTCCATCTTGGGTGTGGCGATTTCCCACCTGCCTGGGGGGAATTCCTTGTGCAGAAGCTAGGTATATAAGGATTTCCCCAAAGTTGAATAAATGGCATTCGGCTGATCTCCTTTTGAATGATCTAGGTTTCTTGTGTGTTCTTTCAAACTCTAGGCCCTGCCCGACGCGCATGCGGTACAGTGGCGCGCGAACTGTACCGAGGGGGTAACACAGAATCGGGTGTTACACCTTCCTTCCTCGTTTACACAGTTCTGACTGAAAACAGACACATAAGAAGCCAATCATCATTCGTTCACAAAATAGTCAGGTATCTGCTTGGGTATCATTATAATTTGCCAATGAGCAGAAGTTCTAAAGACTGGAAACACAGTTTCCAGTGTGGGTTGGTAGTTCAGGAGCAGAGCAAGGGTTTAGCATGTGGGTTCGGTCCCTAACGCGTACAAAGAATTGAGGGAGTCCGACCCTCCTCATTGAGTTACTATTTATTTTAACTCTTAAAAGTACTATAGCACTGATTTTAGGATGTCTTACCCAATATTTCAGAAACATTTAAACACTCTTTTAACTTGAAAAGACGGGAAGAAATGACTACCAACAGGTCTGTGTGCTTGTATCTAGGAGGGAGGGGCGGCTGAGAAGCAATTGTGGCTCAAATGGAAACAGTGACCTTAATCGAGAATTCTAGCAGCTTAGAGGTGTCAAGATCTTAGCAGATAGTAAATAAGGTCAGGAGGGTTAATGAGTCTCCATCAGCTTTCAGGATGAAACTGTAGATAAAAAATACACAACCGAGAGAATCAGAAGTGTTCCCTAAAAGCGGATCCCGACGGTGTTGTGTTCTAAATGTGTATACTGATGAACAACTGAAGGCTTCTTAGCGCTTTTTGAGCCCAGATCCTCATGCACCTGTCTCCTGCTCCACCAGGGGGCGCGCTGATCCTCCGGATGCGGTTGGCCAGGCCGGCCTGGAGTTTGAGGTCCCGTCATTCTCTGTATAAACAAGTTACGTTCAAGTGTTTAGGATATAAATTACGACCATGCCGGCTGCCTTGGAAGGAATGTAAACACAGCACTGTGGTCGGAGCAAACTCTGAGACTGACTTCATAATTTATAGCAGGCCCCCCGAGTAACTCAGAATAAAGGACAAAAAGGGGGGGTGGGGTGGAGAAAATACTCTATTTAAATGCAAATATGATAATGTAGAAACGTGTTTAACTCCGTGATGATTTTTTTTTAATACAAGAAAGAGACTTAAGTGTTAGGAATATGGCTAAGAGTTTTGAAACAAGAGATGTTTTACTCAGGAAACCACCTCAGGTTGAGATGCACTGAAATACTTTAAAAAAAAATTATCAGTCTCCCTAGATACTAATAAGTACCTGGTGGTAAATTTGAAAGAAAGAGTTTCCCACTCGAAAAGCAAAAGCAAAAACAAAAATACAGCCCGGGGTTGAGAAAATGGCTGCAACATGATTAAAGGTGAACGTTGCTCTGTTTCCAACAGAAGGGTATTCTGGGTGGGAAATAAATCTGCCTGCCTCGCTGGACTATTTTCCCATTTTATCCGGTGTCCTGCCAGTTCTGTGGGTAGCATTCAGGGTTGGGAAACCCAGCAAGAAAGGATGGAGAAGCTGTGCAATCCTGTGGGAGCCTTTGTGGAGGGTGCCAGTTAAAAACACCCAAACTGCATTCTGTTCTCTCTGGATCCCTTTGATCTGACCACCACCCAAAGCAAACTGCAGCCTAGAAGGAAGGGAGGTGGGAGGCCGTGGGGCTCCGCGTGGTGGCTCAGGGCTCTGCCCTCACTTCTTCCAGCGAGAGAAAGGAGCAAAGGGGCAGAACTCTTGGGCACAGGAAAGGAAACCAAAGGGGCACAAAACTTGGCTTCCTCAGATCCAATCCTTGGCTTTCAGTATCTTGCCAGCTTTTGTTGTTTTGGCCTTTTTTTAAAAAATTTTGGTGTGTGTGTGTGTGTGTGTATGTGTGTTTGTGTGTGGTTTTTAAGTTTCTTTCACCTTCTGGTTTTTGTTTGGCTAGAAAAAGTGAGAGTGGGGTAGAGAAAGGAATGACAGAAGTGTCTCCCTGAGAAGACCCACAGTCAGGACTGGCCAGGCTTATTCAAAGCAGAGGCCTCCCGCTTCGCTTCGTGTCAGTTATACAACTTGAGGCTGGGCAGTCTAGAATTGCAAGGCTGCCTGGGGGTGTGTGGCCATGACAGGGTGACTGCAGAGGAAAGGGTTCCTAAAGCAACTATTTGTTAAACACATTTTATTGAAAAAAAATCTTACATCAAAATAGTTTGGCAAACTGTAAAAGTATACATAAGTGCAAATATACCCTCCTTTTAAAATACAAGCGAAGTGTGAGTATACGAAGATCATAAAAATACTTTTAAGAATATGGTGGTAGAAAAACAACCTTGTAAAAATATTGTATTGTCACAATACTGAGAGCCACTTTCTTAAACTAGGCTCGTCGGTTCTTCATTTCTTCACAATGTTCTTTGGCACCTGTATCCGAAGGGAGTGTTGGGGGTGGGGTGGGCAAAATCTCCTACTGGGCCAGTCAACTAAACAAGGCTTTTTTTTTGAAATACTGTGCTTTTAGCACTGCCCGTTTGAAAAGCACACCACAACACACACACACACACACACACACACACACACACACACACCTTTTCAGACCCTGATCAGTGAACGCAATGACCACCCAGAACTGAAAGTTTCCGTCTTACACATAGTAACATTTTACCATCACGTCCGCTCTCTGTCCCTCCTCTGGGGTATTGCCTTGCCAACAGTTTCCTCTTCCACGGGTGGGCAAATATCGGCGAGCAGGGCTCCCCTGGGCATTTGTGTGAGTGACGGGTGTGTTACTTACTGCTATCTGTCCGTGTGCACAGAATGTGAGTCCGTTGCAGTTCCTAGCTGCCCCTCTCAGAGGGGAGAGGAGAAAAGGGAGAAGAGGAAGAGCAGCCTTCAAGACCTCTCTGTCCATTCACATAACACAGGGCTTAATATCTTGGCACACGCTCTGGTGGTGATGGTGATAATAAGAGCCACTAGCGGAGGGATGGAAAGAAGAAATGCCATTGAAATTGAGGACGAAATCTTTTCTGTCACACACTGGGGTGGAGTGATGCTGATAACGGGGCAGTCCCACTGGAAGAAGAAAGGAGAGGAAAAAAAATCTTTTCAGTAAAAGTCACCCAGATGGCGGTGAGGTGTATTACTTTTAAAATTTCAACTTAATTTGTGGTATTTTGACTGGTGGTGCCTTTGGGTATATGACTATAAAACCGGTAGGAAAGGAAATAACCGAACAATCACAACAAGACAAAAACAAACAAACAAAAACCCAGCTCTCAGAGCTCCCTGAAGTCCCAAGATTCTTGTCCCGGTTTTAAGCATTCCCCCCCCCCCACCCTTCTTTTAGAGGTAATCTGTGCATGAATCCCCACTTCCCTCTCGGGCTCCAGAGACCTCTCTGCCAGGCCTAGATCCAGGCTGCGCTGGGCACAAGCACTCTGCCAACACCTCTGCAACCTTCACCTCTATTTTTGTGCCTTTTTTTCCTATCTCAGATCAAGATGCTGGAAAAAGAGGGCTGTCCCCATCATCCACAAAGGATGACAGAGACAATACGCTGGAGGACTAGGAGCCCGAGAAGTGGGGGCGGGGGGAGCAGCCCACTACCCATCCCCAGTCCGCAGCCCCCCCCCGCCCCGCCCCGACCCCTTCGTCCACCCTTTTATAAACCTGAAGTTTAGGAAGCTGAGAAGTGTTCTTTGACCGGAGTATCTAACTGCCCTAGGACTCCCCGAGGGAACTGGCGGCGGAGCCGGGGGACGGCCTGTGTCAGGCTGCCCAGAGCTTGAGCCGGTCCCTCGCAGCGCCAACCTGCCGCCCACTTTTGCTTTTGCTTTCTTGACCCCGGGGATGGGAGTAGGGAGCTGTGGGCTTGGGGCTTCAGTGCCCATCTCGCCGCGTTTGCGAGGGAGGCCATCCCCAAGCACCCGGTTGGTGTGATCGGCACCAGCCACACGCCTGTGTGACCCCCGATGCTGCTCCCCGTTGCGGCTGTAAGCAGAAGAAAAGCGTTAAGTGCGGCCGGCGACGCGTTAGTCTTATGGTTGGCACCCGCCACCCGCCGCTGATCGACCAGGCCGCTCAGCGGCGGGTGTGGCTCGGCCTCGGCGGCGACGAGGGACCACTCAGCGCTGCTCGGCTCCGGAGAAGCGGCCCAGGTGCGCGCGGGAAACGGCCGGATCCTTCGCCACCACTGCTGCAGCCAGCGAGCACCCCAGGTCGCCGCTGGCGCTCTGATGGACCGCGACTGACCCGCAGACACCGGGCTTGTGGGGCACGCAGGGCTTCGCGGTGCGCGCTGACTACTCTCGGCCCTGGCGGATCGAGCTGCCACTGCCTCCCTGAGAACGACGCCTCCTCCACGGTCTTGAAAGTGGAGGGCGAGGCGCGTGCGGGTGTGTGGCGGAAGGAGGGTCGCTCTGTGTGCGTGGCGATGTGATGCTGGGGGCTGCCAGCTGTCCCTGGGCCACCGCCTCAGCAGTGACTGGCCTTGCGGGACCTTCCAGTTTCAATGGGCCACAGTCGTGTGGGCAGCACTCAGAACCAGACCCTGCAGGCTCCCCATTTACAATGCGGCGGCGGCGGGGGCGGGGGGGGGGCTCTTTGAAACCACCCTCATGAGGTCTTTAATAAAGGTGACAAAATCAGGAGACTATTCTAGGAAGAGAGGAGGACAAATTTCGATGAAAAAAGGGCAGCAGGGCCAGGTCGGCCTACGCTATCGCTTGCGGGAAAGACTGCTCACGACAAGGCACGGGGAAAACAGATAGGTGGTCTGCCTTATTAGCTGGACAGTTCTCATTCTGTCCAAGCTAAAGAGCTAAGCTGCCACATCCGGGGGCTTCTGGGAGTTTTGTGCATGGCCTAGAGTGGGTGGTATAGGATATGGATCTAATAGAAGGGCCAGAAATCTCTTTCCTGGGCATTTGCTTGTTTGTTTCTAGATTTATTTATTAATTGCTGAAAGCTGGGAAACCTGAGTTCAAGGTAAGCTAGGTCTACCCAAAGGGAAGGACAGAGGATGGACCTGGAGCAGCAGGCCTAGTGAAGGTGGGAGGGAGGAATAGGTTCCAGCTCAGTGTGTTGGAGGGAGACTGACAGCTAGCCCGAGGGGCAGGAGGTGGGGGTGGGGTGGGGAATCTGAGAGAGGGTCATCTGTATTGGTTACTTGTTGAAATTCCCATAAAATTGAACAAGACTCTGTTCTCTGTGGGTTAAGTCAGCCTAAAATCCTCTCCCGTGTGGTCCTGCCTAGACTGTCTTTGTTTGGTTAACCTCTGGGACCCCCAGTTAAAAGGCTTATTTGGGAAATTTCTCCAAGATCTTTTGCTGTTTCTTGGCGTCCCCATTCCCCCAAGCTCCTGTTGCCTATGCAGGCACAAACATATGAAGGTAAGCATCACCCTGTGACTGTTCTGACTGGGATGGGAAGTGTGTGGGAGACAGCACCTTTGGGTTTTGCCCTTGACAGACAAGCTCCCAGATTTCAATCTGCACCCGTGGGAGTCTCAGGGGATTTAATAAGGGTCTAGTGCTATCCTCTAGATAAAGTTAGCCAAACACAAAATTCTCTTCTCCACTCCCTCCTCTCCTCCCACCCTTCACCACTTTTCACAAGTCAATAAATTTTCATAATTTGCAACCCACACAGCATAAACCAGCCACACTACAAGTGGCCTCTAGGCACATTTCCTGGGGGTATCACACCAGGGCACCCATGCCCTGAGGCACAGGACAAACTGGTGTCCTTAACTAGATCCACTGTGTTGTGTGAGCTCAATGACTTCTCGTTGGTGCCCCATTGTCACTGGCATGCACTGACAATGTCCTTGGGACTCTCAGCTTTTCTCTTTCTTTCCCTTTCCCTGCCTTCTCCTTTCATTCCTTGCTCAGGTAAGAACTCTTCCTCTCTGCCATTTACTTTTGTAATTAAAGCAGGGCAAAATGAACTTTGAAGAGTAAGGAGAACAAAATGAACCAAACCCAACTCCTCCACCAAGGTCTCCAAAAGTCACATGCCTTCTTTCAGAGCGGAGTCTGGCCTAATTGGGAGAAAAGTCTGCAGTGTCGTACCGTAGGCCAAGAAAGTTAGGACTTGGCACCACCCTTCTCCAGTCGGCGAATTCTGGAGCCCACCAGCCGGGCCCATAGTATCAGAGAATGCTGTAAGATCAAATCGTATCCTCCCAGCCAAGAATACGGTGAACAATCCCCCCAACACCCCACTCAAACAGACCCCAGCGTTGGGGACGGAAGGCGCAGTATCCCCGGCCCTTAGGTCAAGGCTGCAGCAGGCCTGGGAGCTTTGTTTTACCTGAGAGATCCTCGCGGGCGTTCTGGTGCAAGTAGCTCTGCTCCAGCGAGTAGGAGGACATGCTGGGGTGCAGGCCAGCAGAGGCTGCAGGGTTACTGCTTGGCGTCAGGGCAGGCTGCTTGAGGTAAGGTGAGGCGCCAGGCGAACTCCAATGTGCCGCAGGGCTAGTGTAGGGCGAGTGACACTCTATTGCGCTCGCCATGGCCGGGGATGAAGGCACTGGGCTGCTGCTGCTGTCCGGCCCATAGTCACCACCGCCACCGCTGCCACCCGCTCCCGCACCGACGCCCGCAGGACCTGCAGGCACCGGACAGCTAGCCATATAGGTGGAGCCCGGGTTGGGCGACATATGGGGGACGTGATGGTGGTGGAGGTGGTGTGGATGCGCGTGGCCCGGAGCACCCGCGCCTGTATCATAGCCTGCGGGCATCATGTCGAGGCCACCATAGCCACCCTGACCGTGGCAGCCCAGAGGCGCTGAAGGGGGCGCTTGGAAGTCGAAGCCCTGGGGCAGCAGTGAGGCCCCGAAGCCCAAGCCACTCACCACACGATGGTACATGGGCTTGAGCGCCTGGCACTTCCGCCTGAAGCCGCGCGGCCGCCGGCGGAACGAGCCCTCCTCGAACATGAACTCACTGGCCGGGTCGATGGTCCAGTAGTGGCCCTTGCCGGGCCGCCCGAGGCCCTTGGGTAGCTTGATGAAACACTCGTTGAGTGAGAGATTGTGGCGCACGGAGTTCTTCCAGCCCTGATAGGCGCCACGAAAGAAGGGAAAGCGCGCCTGCAGGAACTGGTAGATCTCGCTGAGCGTCAGGCGCTTGCTGGGCGAGCTCTGGATGGCCATGACGATGAGCGCGATGTACGAGTAGGGCGGCTTCTCGGGTCGCCGCAGCCCTGAGGTCGCCTTCTTGGTGCCCCCGCTCCCGGATCCCGCGCCGCCGCCACCCGCCGCACTCTTGCAGGCACCCGCCGAGGCGCTGACCGAGTTGGAAGAGGACGAGGCACAGGAGGCAGAAGATGAAGATGACGACGACGAGGTGGTCTCCAGGGTGGCGGCGGGCGGCGGGCTCATCAAGGCGGCCTGGAGCGCGCCGGGCGCCGGGCTGCACTCACGGCGGAGTGGGGCAGGCGGCGGGCGCGGAGGGGGTGGCGGGGGCCCGCCCTCGGTGGTCATCTGGGAGCTTGGAGCGAGGCCGGGCCTGGGGGGCGGACCCCGGACCGGGACCAGCGGCGCCGGAGCCGGGTTGGCCCACAAGCCGGGCGAGCGCCCTAGTACGCCGGCCGCGCCGCAGCCGGGGCCACTCCGGGCCAGCGCTTCGGAGTAGCCTCTCTCAGCTCCTCTGGGGCTTCGGGCGGCGGCGGCGGCGGGTCGGAGGCAACGCCCCGCGCATCCCTCTTCCGAGCCTCCGGCCGGCGCCTTGCGCAACTACCTCCTAGGCCACCAAGGCGACGCTGTCCGTAGCGGGACAGCTGCGCCCTCGAGCCGAGACTTCAGCCCGGACCCCGGGGACTAGCCTGTCGTCTTCTTTCAGGAGTGCTCCTCTCTCCGTCTCTTGGACTTCCTCCCTGGCGCGCCCTCCCTGCGGCCGCCTGGCTCCCTCCCTCGCTCCCTCCCTTCACCCCACCCCGCCCTGCCCCCTCCTCGCTCCGCGCCGCCCGCCCCGGGGAGGGCGCACTGGGCCCGCGTCACTCCTCCCCCCCTCCGGACCTGGCGGCGGGCTCTTGCTCTTATCGCCTCCCTGACTCTCCCGGGTCCTACTCGCTGTACTAATTCTTCTCTAGTCTCTTTTCCTTTCCTCTTCTGCTGGGAGGAGAACTCCCAACCTTGGCAAGGCTCGACTATCCCTTGATTCAGCAACTCATTCTCTGTCACTTCCAGCAGCCCATTTCCTATCCCAAAAACCCCCACCCACCCGCGCCGGGAATGGACCCACCCCGCCCCCCCTCCACCTCTTCAGGACCCTGTGGGGGCTGAGTCTTGGGGCAACGGTGCCCTGGAAGAGCCTCCTTAGCCAAGATTCCCAGTGCCCGAACTGACACCATCTGTCAACTTCGTTTAGACAGTGCCGCCCTCAGCCACACGCCAGGGTGCCAGACGTCCCAAGGTAACGTGCCAATCCTGGGTCTCTCTCTCTCTGGCTGGACGTGCAGGCTTCTGAGAGTTCATAGAGGGCAAGCACTGGGCGCCCTTGAGCTATGGCCCCGGGGCAGTTAAGAACATATTGTAAGCTGAGCACTGGGGTTTGGGTGAGAAACCTGGGCCAACTTTTAGACACTCAGGATACTTGAGTCGAATGGATTCGTTTTAGTTTGCTTCCACCTTCCACTGACTTGTCGTTTCCACCTCAAGGAGGGAGAGACAGAGAGAGAGAGCGAGAGCGAGAGCGAGAGCGAGAGACTCCGAGGTTAGGAGATAGCTGTATTTATCGTCAACACTGAAGGTTCACAAAGCTGCCAGTGGGCTTACAGCGTCAGTCTTCCCCCCTCCCCACTCCCGTGCCACGGCCAAGCTCACTTCAGCCGAGAACACTCCCCTAGATGTGGCTTATTCATCTCGGTAAGAGTAGGCTCAGAGAGAGATGGCCCTCGGGAGAAATCATTCCAACGAGACCCGACAGTTAGTTATTGGATTACACGTGCGGGGAAATGTAGTCTGACCCCGGACAGGGGCTGCAAAGAGAGCTGGAGGCTGAAGCAGGCCTGGCCACACAAGAGCTGGTGGCTAGGCCCAGAGGGAGAGATGCCCACCTGGGGAGCAAAGGAGAGGTGCAAACTTCTGCAGCTGCCCAGAGAGGACTGGGTTGCTGTGTTCTGGAGAGGCTAGGAAGGTGGGAGGGCAAGGAGGATGCTGTAGGGACCCCAGTATAGATGCAACAAAGAGTCTTGTGGAGCTCAGTGGAGTCTGGTCCCCCGGGGTGGGGGTGGGGGTGCACCAACTCTCAGTGTCCTAGTACGTAGGAACTGCTCACGACGCAGAGCGCTGGTGGGTCTGAGGAACAGAGGAAAGGGCGGGTGCGGGGGGAGGGGGCTGGCCCCAGACAGTGACCTGAAGTTGAGTGGAAGCAGGCTTTTTCCATCAAACCCTGCCTGGATACCACACACAGAGCCCGAGTGTCAGTTTACTGCCCTGAGCCCGGCTCCTTTTCCCTAAGCTCCACAGTAATTAGACAAAGAAAACCTAAATTAGCTGAACAGGCGTCGACAGCTTCCTCCAGAGCACCCCTGGTACCTACATGGGAATGTGTCCGAAAATGGCCCGATTGTAGCCCGGAGTCAGCTAAGAAAACACCGCCAAGCAGAACTGAGTGGACCGCTCATTTGCAAGAGAAAAAAAGAAACAAGTCGCTCTTTTCCGGAAGGGATGTTTTGATTGGGTTGGGGGTTGAAGTTGTTTCGACTTCCTAAGAATTTCTTTTTGACTGACGACTGAACATTTGGGGTGCAAGTCCCCATTTATTTCATGCTGGTCCCCCTTCATTCTCTTTCGTCATTTTGCCCGAACTAATTTTATGATGAGATTTAATATGAAAGTAAATATGTGCTCATTAAACCGAAATTTTCAGTGTCTGAAAATAACTATTTAAATGAAGGAAAAATTGGGTGTAGAGGATGGTATTGGCCTAAAGGAGCTCCATGGGCCCGCTTTAGTGTTCTGTGTTTGTGTGTGAGTGTGTATCGAGTTTGGGAAGGGGACGGTCACTTTATAGGCGGGCAACAGGTTGGGGGACCTTTTATGAAATTAGTATTGTGGTCACTCGGCTGTGCACCTGTTCTGTTTTCTGTACCTGGAGATTCTGTGTATCTCAGACCCCACGGGACTTGCTTTAAATTGGCCTAAAAAGGGTTTTGGGAAACCTTTTAAAACCATGGCATAGTTTAATAACCTTCCCTGCCATTAGCTCCCAGTTTGGGAGCCAATAGGGTCCTTCGATAATGGATATTTGAGACTTTAGGAATGTTACAGATACTCCTATATGTAACTCCTATTTTTTTAAAAAAATTAAAAACCCACCCTTGATGTATTTTTAGTTTCTACTGATTCAACTGGTTAAGTTACAAGGGGCTTTGGAAGAATTCTTTTTATTATCCAGGTATCAATCAGGGTCTCAAGTTTCCCTAAATCTGTCAGAAACAGCAGATCCTAGGCAGTGGTCAATGAGGGAGCCTGCAAACTCAAACTCAAAGCCTTCTTCTTTCTGGGGATCTACACACTGCCCCTTCCCAAGTCCAGAAAGGTGGGGAGCTTTAGTGGGAAAGCTGTTGGGCAGGAAGAGGTCTTCTCCAAAAGGGCCTGCCTAGGGGCATGTGATGCAGCTTGCCCAGGGATGGAGCAGTGGGAAGACTCCGAATTTAGTGCTTTTTTCAGTTTATTGCTGGAAACTTCTGTGTTTCAACCATGGATGTATCCAAATCTATTGGGTAAGAACCCATCTGGTAACAAAGAGGTCGAATTCTTTCTCCCTGTTTATTTTTTTGCTAGGTTGGGGATTGGCACAGACTAGGGTGATGCTCTACCTGAGCCCCAGCCCTAGCCGCCAGGAGGGTTAGAAGTCTCATTGCTGAACCCTTGTTTTGTTTAGATTGGTACCACTCCCTTGGAGGTCCCTGTCTCTTGTGAGCCCTTCATAGATTTTAATTTCCTGTAAACAACAAGATCTTATTTTTTTAAAAAAAATGGGGAAGTACAGGTATGATTCATTTAATGATTCTAGATCAGCCCATGTGCTTCGCTAACCAAGAAGTATACAGCTCAGAACAGTCCCCAGTCCATGGCTTTTGGGTTTGGTCAACTGTCTCCATCTGGGCTGCGGGTTCCTTTCCCGTTCCAAGCCCATAGAGTCCCACCCCTGCCCCAGAGCAAGGGAATGTAAACTCAGCGAAAATTGGGTTTCTCTGATTTTGTTCTGTAATCTACATTTTATTCTAGGAAATCTCTTCATTATTGCGGTTTACATCTTTTCTTAGCACGCTTCCTTTGTTTCGTGGGTTTTATATGAATTGGTTTAGACTAAACCAGTAGAGATGGGAGAGACCCATCTACACAAGTGGTGTTTAGGGGCATTTAGGATCTGTCGTGGGGGAGCCGGCTTGTTCTGCACCCCCCTTTCCTTCAGCCTGAACCCGAGTGGGGAAAGACTCGTGCAGATGATCATTGGAAGATGCCCCACCATTTTCACCGTGTGTTTAGGTACTAGGTTACCGTGGGCAGAAGGTTTCTGAGCGCCCAAGATAGCTTTCTCATTGCCGTGTGGTGGAGCAGAGAGCAGGATCTTGCACGCCACCGCTTTAAAGACGAGGAGACGTCTTTAAAGGATCGGTCAGGAACAGAGTTGATCTTTTTGGTATTAGGTGATTGCTGCGAAAGCAGGGATTGAAGAGAGGTGAAGCTAATCATTTTACACTCCCTCTTGAGTCCGCTCTCTTTCCTTAGATCAGAACTCCCAGCTACCTCGTCGCAAAAACCCAGAGACATATTTTATTTGGATCCATCCTTTAGCTCTCCAAGCGCGTGTGCTCAGGGCAGGACTCTTTTATAGCCCACCTTCCTGAAAGATCAGCCCACAGCTCCACAGCTCCACAGCTCCTGGGCCTGATTGTAGGCATGACCTAGCTGGCCAGGTCAGAGATGCTGGGAGACGGAAGGGCTAATCTACCAGACCCCTATGCAAAAAAAGAGAGGCCGCTTTCTATCCCTTTCTAGATGGCCAGAAGCACTCCGAAATGAGGAAATGTCCTCAGGAGCCAGTCCTCCGGCCCACATCCTCCTACCCCCGCCCCAGGAACAAACGCCATTTAGGTTTCCACTGCCGGCTGTGTTTAGGGGCACCGGCAAAGGCCAGATCATCACCCGAGGAGAGATGGAAAAGAAGCTGGGGGGCCTGCACTTCGCACCCTGGAATCAAGTGTGAGTGCAGTGCCTGTAGGCACGTTGATTCTGCGCCCGCTAGTGCAGCTGGAAGAAAAGTCGACCGATTTTAGGGTGCAAGATCTAACTTTGAAATTATCTGGAAATCTGTGGGAGCCTGATGGCTTCTTGTGCATGAGTGTACAGCGCAGGCGCTCTCAAGAGCCCTGGGCCACTGCACTCTTTCCAGGTCCTGCTCCAGGGTGACCACCCTGCCCTTGGGTGTCTCTTCCTTTGGGAATTCTCGCCCACCCTTCTTCGGTCTCTTTTGGGAGTTTTCTCACCCCCCTACTCCTCTTTCTGTCCGCCTTTAGGGAGGAAGGTGGCTAGGCCTGCCACTAGGGCTCACGCGGGAGGCACTGCACAGCCCAGATTGGTCCCTCCGGGAGAACACTGGCCATTGGACGAAGGGTTGCTACAGGAGCACCCACCGAACACCCCGAGACTGCAGACTGGCCCCAGACGCCCCCGATGGAGCGGGGAGGTCGGCCGGCTGTGGGCGGGCGGGCTCTCGCGGAAGCGCCCTGGAGGTCCCAACTCAGGGGCCGGGTTTTCTTCTCTAGTCTGGCTGGGTCTTCTCACCCTCTGCCTTCCCTCCCCCCCCCCAAATAAATAAATATCTGGGAGGGCAGCGATCACGGCAGGACGCCGGGCCCAGAGCCTCCGCGCAAATGAACTTCCTGGCGCATCAAAACTCGGTGCAGTCCTCCCGCCGAGCGCAGGATATGGGGCGCGCTCGCCTCTCTTCAGAAAAGGAAACGTAGCTCTTCCAAAAATATAAATCAGTTCTGACGTCCAAATATTTCTTTTGTCCTCCAGCATCCTCTGTAGGGATAAATAAAACGTGCTTGGCGCCCAGAGGCCGACTAGGAACCTCGGGGAGCCCAGACGCCACCTCTGAAGTGCTGCTTCTGGGGACTCTCCCTCCTCCATTGCCACCCTCACCCGGCCATGGGTCCCTCTTCGACTTGCCCCTTGGTCCTAGGAGTCTTAGAGTGCTAAGGACTAGCGCGACTGGCCCAAGGGGAAAGGAATGCTGGGAAAGAATGGAGTCTGGGAGAGCTGGACCTAAGCAGCCCCCAACCTAGCCTTCCGTTTTTCAGTCCACATTGGGCTTGCATCTAACCCTTCCTGAAAGAGGCTCCTGATGCTTAGTGGCCTCCGGTTCCAGTACTACCAGGAGGACCCCAGAGTGGTCCTCTCGGCCTGATGTTGGGCATTCTGGGGTTCCTCCTGATAGACCTATGTGTTTGGCATGGATTCGGGCATCCTTAAGCCCTTCCCCCGTCAGTATTAGTCTTCTACTTTGGCTAGGTTTCCCACTGGGGCTTAGGAAAATCAACAACAGTAAGGCAAACCACAGGTAGCAAAGTGACAGAGAAACCAATGAGATCCGAAGAGTGGTTTGAGGGTGCCCCATAACTCCGTGCCCCTTCCATCGCTCTCTCCTGACACCAGGGTGTTGAGGGCCTCCTCCCCCTACCAAACCACACCGCTGCGCCCACGACTCCAGCCTGAAAGACTGGGAATCTCGAATACCAAGGGTACAGGGGTTTCCACCTGTCCCTAGTCCTCCCTCTCCAGACAGGCCTTGCCCACCTCCTGTATTCTGTTGCACCTGGCTCCGGATTGGATTGCGTGTGGGCGTTGTTCCCTCACCCCTTCTTCCCAGGGGATCTTCGAGGCTGAGTTGCCTCAAAATCCCCCCACCCCGTCCAGAATATCTTAGAAGGGTTTAGACAATCCGTCACCCACCACTTCAAGAATGCTTCCTCTCTTTCAAACACAATCCTTGGACACCAGGGATCCTGCAATGGGGAGAGACGAGCTTGAAAAGAGAGTAACTATGTACCCAACGTCAAAGCCGCTCCGGAACTTTCGGAAACAAGGACCAAAGCCAAAAATCCCTCCAAATGATTTATTGACCTCCTCCTCCTCTTTCCCACCTTCCCCACAACTCTGTCTTGCCCCCTGCCAACCTATACCCCTGCTCCGAGTGATATCAACTCCGAATGCTCCTTTGTTTGTATTTTGGGAGAACACACTTTGCTTCTTGGGGGTCCAAGAGGAGAGTATAGCCTGGCTGACATACTTATAGCGTCTGATCACAGTGTCCTTGCTGGTAGAGGGAGTGAGCTGCAAATTCTGGGCGTGGGCTTTTGGAGTTCTTCGAGGAGTGAGTGTCTGCTGGCTTTTGTGTGCTTTAAAATCTTAGGGGCTGAGAGGCGCTCGGAGTTCATCTTGATTCCGCTGGGTGGCGCCAGGCTCTTGGAAATAGCATCCTGAGGGACAGCACGCAGTGATCTGCCAACTGCTTTGCTTCACCTGTGGGGTGCTGGAGCAAGGTGGTGGGTGGTGGTGGGGAGCTCCAGGCCCGCGCACAAGTCTGAGGTGCGCTAGTTCTATCCCTAGGTGGACACGTGCCGTCAGATACTAGCTTATCTCGCGTTCAGTTCGCCCCCTTAACGCGCATTCTCCAGTTCCATTTTCAGAGGAAAATATACTATTGTAGAAGAGTTCATTCAGTTGCCTTAGTTTTTGGTTCGCAGAAGCGGTGTGTGTGGAGGGGGCGGGAGTGGTTAGGGCTTTGTTTCTTCGTTTTCAAATTTCAAGGGGAGCTCCTGGAACTTTTCTCTGGTCTTACTGTAAACAAACCAGTGAACCAAAAACAAATGGACGACCAACCAGCCAACTCTAACTAAGGAAGAACGAACTAATCACCCCCAAACCTGTTGCGGTGGGTTTCACAGCGACTTTTCCTTTTCACAGTCCTTTTCCTTTTCCTTTCTGGACCTCAGCCATCTGATCTCCCGTTGGCCTTAGTGACCTGAGTGACCAAGTCACTCTTTTTGACGGAGGAAAACTTTTTGGCTCCCTAACTTTGTCCTGTTGAAATTCTGCAAGGTGATATGGAACGTGAAGGGTCCTTTGGGGCGGGCTGAACCCAAAGTGGAGGCTCCAGGCAGGTGGGAGTAGACTCTGCCAGCATGCTGGACTTGAACCAGAGACCCAAGCATCCCACTGACCCAGGTATCCCACTGGCTGTTCTCTGAGTCCTGGTGTCTGAGAATGAACCTGGCTTTGCTCCTCAATGACACTTTCTTAAAAGGAAGGAAGGGAAGAAGGAAGGCCGGCGGCAAACTTCACATACAATAAATCCTTTTGTGAAGAGCTCGGAGTTTTACTTTGGTACCTTTGTGTTCAATATTTTGAAGAATTCACAGTGAGGTATAGGAGTAGGCAAAGATACCGACTCCCCCCTACCAGCACCACATACATATCACTTGCACTTAAGAATCAAGTTTTGTTTTGTTTTGTTTTTAAATCTCTTTTGCCTTAATTATTTCTCTCTATTTTCACTTCTTGCTGAAATAGTTTAAACATCTCTGGAGGGTCTGCGTATGAAAACACCCTTCTTGTTACACATCACACCTCCAGAACTGACCCTTTCAAGACTAAATGCTTCATTTTGGGTGTAAATGAGTAGCGCACCCTCTCTACTTCCAGTTCAAAATCAGAGTAGGACACCATTGTGTGTGTCTTACACAAACAGAATTCTCCATTGTGGTGCTCCATCTAAAGGAAGCGCAAGTTGTTTGGCTTTGCCCGGCTATTGAGTCGGGGAGAGTGCTTTACTGAAAGTTGGGTGTGTGCCTATCACCTTCCCAGTCTGTCCTGCCCTGATCCTCCTCCCCCATCACCATTGCTTTCTTTAGCACTGGTCAGATCTGTTCTAGAGAACATATCTATATGTGTGTGTTGTTGTTGTTTGGAATCATCCTTCTTGCTGTACAGTGTTTTCAAATACACCTCTAAGCAGTGACTCACCCCAAAGGACATTTCCCATCGTTTGAAAGAACGTTGGAGAAGGTTGGCTAGAGAGGCTAAGGGGACATGAGCAGTGCAGGGAGAAGGTGTTTATTGGCTTTGCCCCTTGACCCCTTGGCCCAGGTCAAGACTCTGAACATACATTTAATGCTTACTTGTTGACGTGCTGGGTCTTTCTTTCAGTACCACTAACAGCACGTTCCTTCCTGTTCAGTGAAACCCTTGGCGGGCAAATGACTCTGGGATGGTAACAGGAAGCCCTACGTTTACAACTTGCCAATTGCCCCTGATCTTACTGATTTGGAATCCGTTGCTAAATATCTCCAAACTTCTGTTCTTAACCCCCTTTTCCGTAAAATAGAAATAATAAAAATTAAGGGATAATGACGATGCACCCTCCCACGATGACTATAAAAAGGAAACAATGGCTGTAAAAAATATATACACCTCCATACTGTTACTTTTGGCCCAATCCAATAAAAACTCTGTTTATTTTAAGTCACCCTGTTTCATTCTTACACGGGATTGCCCCCATCCTAGCAACCTCTCAAGTGCACGTTTGAGTTTATCGGTGTGTTCTAAGGAGCTCCCTCATCAAAGAATGGACTTTCTAGGCTGTGAGTGGGACTCAATGCTCAGATCAGTCTCGGAGAGGCATGATGGCTGTCCTTAAGGCTGGGACCAAGAAACACCCCAGAAGGCTCTGATTCCTTCGTTGCACCCGGGAAGAGACCTCAAGTGGGTGGTGTGTACTGGCACCGTGCATCAGGGCACAGTGCCTCCGCGTGTATCTGTGTGCTATCTGTGTGCGTGTGCAAATGCGCGTGCGCACGTCGGGTAAAGGGGTGCAAAGTCCAGCGGGAGTGGTGGTGGTTGTGTCAGCTGTGCTGGATTAAGGAGGACAGCGGCTCCAAAGCAAAAATTTCCCCGTTAGAAAAACCTGCGCAGCAACTTCAGTTGCATTGGGTTTTGCCCTATCTTGGTCTGTGGGTCTTAGGATGGTTTAAGCGGGTGAAGTCACGCACAGCAGGCCTGCGGTATAGGGGTCCTTTGCTCCTGAGGCCCATACCAGAAAGCGCGAAAGCGCCCGGGAAAGAAAATGTGTCCACAGTTGTTCCGAAGTGGGAGACACTCAAGGAACCCTGCGGGGGTTGTGGGCCCCTTCGGGCACTTGCAAAACAGTCTTTTCTACTTGACGTGGAAAGTTTTCCCGTTTAAGCAAGAGACAGCCCCTGGGTCATCTAGTGGAAGGCAACAGAGTAGCAAGGTGTCCCCAAGGTCCACAAGCTCCAAGGAGCCCCTCAAGTCCTTGTGGACCTAATGGGTCTCCAGCCCCAGCCAGGATATAAAAAGCCATCTATCTCCCACCATTCTACTCACCCACCTTTTCACCCCAGGCCTTAACATTCTGCAACCTTGAAGACTTAAGACGCAGGTGAATAGGTTTTGTTTTGCTTCTCCCTTTTCGTTTTCTGCGCACAGGACATTTCGCTAGTTGCTTGCCCTTGAACAGATATTTTTTCTGGGGGGGGGGAGGTCACTTTTCTAAACGTGGAGATAGAGTTATTGTAGGACTATTAAACGAATTTGTGCAAGCTTAGTGCTTCCTCCCTCCCGCGGCCAGTGGGCAGCGCTGGATGAAGGTCGGCCTTGACTGGAGCAGATTCCGTCGAATCTGGGCGGATCCCTGTGACTGTCCTCGCGGGGTTTTCCCGAAGCCCGACGCGCTTAGGGGAGTACTGGGTTCTGTCTCCGGTGCCACTCCCTAACCAGACTCCTGCACCTTGTTTTAGGGTCTAAGAAGTAGACAAGCATGGGAAGAAAGTCCGCTAAGGCGGGAAGGTGACGAGCTGAGCAGGTGCGCGGCCAGACAAGGTCTTGGAAAAGGGACCGGGTGACCCGTGGTGGTCCAGTGTCGTTTGCAGTAGGTTAGGAGATACGGAGACACAAGCCTCCCGCTCACTATCCAAATACTTAGGGTTACGACGTACTCCAACGTGCTCCGGGCAGCGGACAAGGGCAGCAGACTAGGGCTAACCCTAACACAGGAGAGTGACCTTGGCGGTTGCCAGTGCGATCGAAATTCAAGGAGCATCAGGGTACAACCTAGAAGCTAGACGTGGAGGATGGTCCTTTGGTAGTTTCCTTCTCTGCCGAGGCTGACCTTGGCTAGTAGTTTGTCTCAGACTTGGACCTATGGTGGCAGAACACAGCTGGGACTAGACAGATAGTAAGCCGCTGCGCCTCTGCTGATGGCGGCGAAGGGCAGTGGCCCCCAGCGCGCCCCTACTGCCAGAGCAGTCGCAGGACTCCCGGGGCACCAGGAGGGAACCTCAGTAAGAGTTGTTCAGGCCGGACGGCAGGGGCAGAGAGGGAGAGAGAAGGCGACCTCTTGATTTCATTTTAGGCGCCCACAATCAAATGTTTTAGGGAAAGAAAGGCGGAAGCGCTGGGGACTGTGGAGCTGAGAGTCCACCTGAAGCTTCAATGGCCTTTTTCAAGACTTCCGGGGGCCCCCAGGATTGCTGCCTTCTCCTGGTAGGCCAACTGCTGGTAATTGACTTTGGATTTTCCCTAGGGAAGGTTAAACTATCATTTAACTTCCATTCATATGCATATTTTAATTTGTCCTTTAATAGCCTCTTAAATAAACTATTCACTTAACTCCTGCTCGGGATAGCCTTCTTTATCTCAGCCCCCCACCCCTTTTTTTCCCTTTTGGTTGTGCAAGCTTGGGTTTCCTCTTTAGGATGGAGGCCAAAGTCTTCATGCCTAACTGCTCAGGCATGGCTTTAAAGACAGACGTTCACCGACCTCTTTTCAAATCTTTGGGTTCAAAGTATGTTAAGAATCTGGGAAACTATGAGTTGTTTCCTTGTCATCTTTTCATATCAAGGAGAGGGATACTGCTACCCCTCCCCCAAAGAAATCATGTCTGATAACCTGAAAACAAAGTAACTCTGCACAGCTTGTGCTGGGCAGGAGTGTGGGCGCGTAAGCAGGCCAATTTGAGCAAAAGCATGGGGTTTGGAATAGAGCGTAGGGAGAGAGAATACATTTGGGTCTTTGCCTGGAGTCAGAAAGAGAAGTAAGCCAACGGGTGGGGAGGGTAGTTGGTGTTCTGGAGAACGTTCTACTACACGAAACAAGTTGAGACGCCCCTCACCCACCAGTCCGTTGTTGATTTTTTGTGACAACCTGCAATGCTTTTCTCATGATGAGATTCACTTTCCCTTTTCTGGGGACCTAGAAAGACTTGTCAGATCTAGTAACCTCTACATTAACCTCTCAAAAAGGGAGAGGGCCATACCTTTCTTGCCTCTGAAACTAGAAAAAGCAGAGTCATGGAAGATTCAAAATGAACTTTTACGTCAATAGAGTTCGATACTGCTATTAATCAGAAATTTTGAAAGAGAGCAGGATGGTTGAAGGTAGGACAGAAATTTCACTGCCCTTTCATGCCTAGAGAATTTTCTAGACATGCTGGTATTCATAAAGTACAGTTTCAGCACATCCTGGAGAAACCTGGCGTCTTAAATGCTCGTGTCTCATATATACCTAAAGAATGGGCAACAAAAGCAAAAAGAGAGCGATGGGATCATATCAAACTCAAAAGCTTTTGAAATGCAAAGGAAATAATCAATGGGGCAAAGAGGCAACTTGAAAAAAATGGGAGAAAATGTTTTCGAACTGTATGTCTGATAAAGAACTCAAGTAGCAACAAAAGCCATAGTAAACAGCTATGTTAAAAGTGGGTAAATTACTTTAATAAATACTTTGCAAAAGAGGACATACAAATGGCCAACACATGTAGGAAGCAATGCTCAACCTCATGAACCATCAGGGGAGTATGTCCAAACCACAAGGGATCCCACCTTACTCTACTACAACAGCAATCACCAAAAAGACAAAGACACAAACTGCTGTCCAGTAACCAGTGCGCACTGTTGGTGAGAATTTTAGTATAGCAATTATGAAAAACACTACGACAATTCTTCGGAAAGCTAAAAACAGTTGCCGCTGTAGAACACAGTCATCTCATGTCTAGGTCCTTTCCAAAGGAAATAAACTCGGTATGTGGAAGAGATACTTGCATTCCCACATCCACTGCGGCATTATTCCTAAAGGCTAAGATGTAGAGTTGACTTAAGTGTAAGTGCATGACACTGGACAAATAGATGGGGAAACACTGTGCATCCCTACAGGATGAAGTTCTTTCATTTGTGACCATATGGATAGATCTGGAAGACATTATGCTAGGTGCAATAAGTCAAAGAAGCAGATACATCACAGGAACTCATTCACAAGAGGCATCTAGAAAAGGGGACCTCTCAGGAGTGAAGAATGGGACAGTGATTATTAGAGACTCTGGGTGGAGAGAGAGAGGAGAAAGAGGGGGAGGGAAACAGGCTGCTCAGTAGATGCCAAGTTGCAGTTGGATAAGAGAAATAAGTTTTGGTGACCTGATGCATAGTAAAGTGACTACAGCTGACAATGATGTAGCCTATGCTTTAAACAGAAGAGAAGATTTTTGTTTTGATTTTTTCTTTTTTTTTGAGACAGTGTTTCTCTGTGTAACCCTGGCTGCCCTGGAACTCGTTCTGTAAACCAGGTGGACCTTAAACTCAGAGATACACCTGCCCCTGCCTTCTGAGTGCTGGAATTAAAGGTGTGCGTCACCCCACCCAGCTGAAGAGAAGTTTGGTTTCCCCACAAGGAAATGATAAGACACGAGGTGTTGGAAACCCTATCTGGATTTGATTATCACGCAATGTATTCCTGTATTACAGTGTAACATTGTGTCATAAGTATGCGTAATTATGATACATAAGCTCTTCGAAGGTGTGGTATTTGCATTTAGCCTATGCAACCCTCCCAACTATAACTCATATCCAGATGACTTGCTGAACCTAATGCAACATAAACACTGTAAATCATTGCTACAATGTACTTTTAGGAGTAAAGATGAGAAGAGTGTGTGAATATGTTCAGTACAGATGTAGTCATATTTTCTGAACGTTCACCACTCAAATTTGGTTGAGTTTGAGGGTCTGAAGCCCCTAGAGACAGAACCCATGTTCCTTGGGTTTGCCTGATATTTCTTTCTTCTTCTCCATGTATCAGCATTTCTATATTCATAAGGAGAACTCCATCCTGCTTTGTGTGCTATCACCCAGCCATGAGACCTGGAGTGGCTGGTCATATAAACCCTGCCTACTCTACTGCCTTAGTGGTTGACCAAGTACAGACACAGAATAGCATCTACCACTCAGAGTAATTCTCAGGGCTTCTTAGCAAAGGCAGTATGGGAGGGTCTTCCTCTGCCTTTCACCTTTCTTTTCTGGAATGTGGCATTAAGGGTACTTTTAGTGGCTATCACGAGACTTTTCTGGCTTCTCAGAGGAAGGAAGCCCTTGTAACAGAAAAGAATGAGGCCCGAACAAGCACGTGTGTGTGTGTGTGTGTGTGTGTGTGTGTGCGCACGTGCACACACATGATTGAGGATTCAGAGTCATTGGGGACAGTGTTATTAGAGGTGAAGAATTGCCAGGCCCATGAGGTCTCATTAATCACCAGCTCTTATGTTCCACAAATGCATCCTAAGTGCTTGCCCTTAGATAGGCGGTGTTTTAGGTGTGGGGGAAATACTCATGGAAGATGTCAAGGACTCTGTCTTCAAAGCTTAAATTTGAAAGATGAGGGTCCTCCAAGAAATACGTACAACCTTTCAGATAGATAAAATGGATTCAGAGCAGTGAGAAGTTAAGTGCTATGGTGGTGGCACAGGGCAGAGGTGTGCTAGACAGTTAGATGCTGCTGGTGGTCCTGGACCTAAGGTCATGCTGATAGGAGGGCTGCTGACTAAGAGGAGCCAGCTATGGGGAGATAGGATGCAGATAGAGCCAAGGATTCAGAGGTTCAAACGAATGATCTTGAATTGTTCAAAGGATGTCAAACGATTGAGGGAGCTTGGACTGTCTTCCTCCTCTCTAGGTGCCACTTAAATGAAAAAGGAGTAAACAAGGAGAAGGTCTTCTTGGAGGCTTTTCTTTTTCTATGTGGGCACCCACCCTATGACAAGCATGTGACCTTGCCACTGACTTCCTCAATGTGGCACACTGAGTTAAAATCCTTTGATGTCACCGACGCTCCCATTGTCATTCCTGTGAGGTAGCCCATTTTTTAGTGGCATGTGTTTGTGTGAGAATTGCTTTTCTCTAATCCAGCCGAACTCACAGTATTCCTATACTCTGAAGGCACCCAGGCCAAGTCTCGGGATGATTACAGTGAAGAGTTGGATTGGCACTGTTCAAACTATGCTGATATGTGCACCCAGGCCTGGAGCTCAGGATGCTGGGGGAGGACCTGGAGCAGGTTCAGAAAGAATCACAACTCTCATTAAAGACATAAAGAAATCAAGGGTGGGATAAGGCTAACCAGGGATCTTCTCAGGTTAGGCATGGTGGTACGCACCTTCTGTTTCAGCTTGGGAGGTAGAAGTAGCCAGGTCCCCGTGAGTTTTGGGCCAGCGTGGTCTACATAGTGAATTCCAGGCCAACCAGAGCTGCACCGTGACACCATGCCATCCAAAAAAGTGGGACTTTGTTGTGGTCTTAAAGTAGAATATAGAGTAATGCTTCCCCAATTGAAACGGTGTATCCAGTTTCAGTTCAGTTAAACAGAACCCAAGAACTTCTTCTTTGATGCGATTTAGGCTGCAAACAATAGGAATCCTCACTCAAGCAGCCCTGGCCAAAAGGATGCAGCTTGCATCACAGGCCATCTGGATCAAATCCTGCTGGTAGCTCAGGGATAGCATCAAGGACCCATATTCTTTCTTTCCTTCTACCTTGTTAGCCACAGAATCTGCTTCAGTCTAGAAATTGTTCCAAATAGCTAATACTGTTTTTTAGATTTATTTATTTGATTGTATCTGTGTGTTTTGCCTACACGTAAGTCTGTCTGATGCCCATGGAGCCCAGAAGAGGTTGCTGGATTCCCTGGAACTGGATTGCGGACAGCTGTGAGCCACTATGTAGGTGATGGGAATCGAACCTGGGTCCTCTGCAAGAGAACAGTAGGATCAGTGAGAGTTGTGTTTCCCTGTTTGCATCTAAAGTATTCAAAATGAAAGAAAAAAGTTCTACCTTCTGACAGTAGAATGAAGGCCCTCTTCTTTTTAGGGTGTGGGAAGGGTTTTGAGGTGCATTTCTCTCTGGACCAGTGTTGGTGTTGAAGAGAAGTTAGTTTACAGTTCATCTAATCCATCACGGGCAAGAGCAGGGCTCAGGACTCCCTTCCGGAGGTGGGAATGGTCCAGCTCCTTTAAGTCTCTCTCATGGGAATAGAGCATGCATTTACACATGCAGCACGCACAATGAGTCTTACTGAGCATGACACATCTGCAGTAGTGCTGTGTGAGTTTTCCTGGAAAGTCTGTTTCTGCTCACCTCAGGTAGGGAGGGAAAAAACTGACCAGTCAAACACGGCCATCCAACTCCGGCTTAGTGAACCACGAGTTCACTGGATGACTTTGTCACTAAGAAGGCCACCCGAGCCTGGGGAGCACTCCTGAGTGCGGCGTCACTCCTCTCTCTTGCACAGGCCACAACCCCACCAAAGGACCGTCTGTTTCCTAGCAACAGTTCACTGCTTATAAAATACTGAATAATCCTATATGTTCGTCCAGCCTTATGAGTCTTGGAATTTTACTGTGGATTTGTTGGCCCTCCCTGATGTGGGAATTCTTCACGTTTGAGGAAGCAGCTATACAATAAGCAAATACAGGAAATGATAAGCTTATGGATAATATTGAGAAAACAAAATGGAAGACATGAGGTTTCTTTGCTTTTAATGACAGAATTTTGTCTCATATTATACCCTTGATTCTGTCTAAACTTGGGACAAGGTAGAGTAAGAGCAAGAGAGAGGGACACTTAAGTTTTCCATTTGACTCTCATGAGGTGTTCCTTATCCTGACAGGTCGAGAGCTTCCCTGTACGGATGAAGGCAGCAGATGGGGAGAGCCAGGATTCCTGCTTTGAAGCAGTAGTTGTGTGTCACATGGAGCTTGCCAGCTGAACTCTGTGGAAAACACTGATAACGAAGAGAGAACAGATATATTCTTTTTTATTCTTCTCTTTAAATTTATTATTATTATTATTATTATTGGTTTTCGACATAGGGTTTCTCTGTAGTTTTGGAGCCTGTCCTGGAATTAGCTCTAACTCTTGTAGACCAGGCTGGCCTCGAACTCACAGAGACCTGCCTGCCTCTGTCTCCCAAGTGCTGGGATTAAAGGCGTGCCATCACCACCACCTGGCTAGAATAGATATATTATTTTGAGTATATTAGGAATACTCATAAAGATCAACCATATCCTAGGCCACAATAATTTCCAAAAAATTAATATCAAATGAATGGCAGGCACTCAGCACAATGCAGTACATTTACATATTTATCTTATAATGATTTATTTTTTAATTTTTATTTTATGTGCAGTGGCGTACCTGCATGTGTGTCTGTGTGATGTCTGTGTGATGTTATCAGAACCCCTGGAATTGGAGTTACAGGCAGACAGTGGTCAACTGACATGTGGGTGTTGGGAACTGAACCTGGATGCTCTTAACCTCTGAGCCATCTCTCCAGCCCCAAATTTACATATTTATAACAAGGACATGAAAAAAAACCAAGATACTTTAAGACACATTTGGGAGAACTATCTAAAATTCCAGCTAACATATTACTTAAAGAGAACTTTATGACTTGAAAATCAATGGTCAAAAATTAAGATATTCTGGTAAATCTTTTTTAAAATTTTTTTTCTCTCTCTGTCTTCTGTGTGTATGTGTGTGTGTGTTTGATGCTAGGGATAAATCTACTACTTCAAATATAAGGCAATCTCTTTACCCCTTATTTATACTCCCAGTCTGAATTCTTAATAGAAGCAACCTTCACTCTCTAGATTGCAGAAATGATACTCACCAAAAAGACACCTTTAGATTTTCTGCATCCCTGAGAGGGCCAAACAGTTAAATTCGGAAGAGTCTGCAACATCAGGAACAGCAACCAACCGTACCATATGACCCAGAGCCACCCTTCCTCCCGCCATTGTTCAGCACCGTTACCACAGGCTGTGCTTGTGTCCTGAGATCACCCTGGCCAGAAAGGAACTTGTAGTGACATATGTACTGCCTGGTTGCACACGCTGCTCAAAATATGCCAATACATATTTAGGTAGGACTTGGTCTGATGGACATAGTCTGGTTGCATGTGAAGCCTCTAGCTGCAGGGTCATGGGAAAGTGAGTTTTAAGCATCTACCTTGCGAGACAGAGCTCATTAAGCAGGAAATTCCCTGGACATGGGGGTGGAGAAGCGCGCATAAGAAATGGCTTCCACACTTAGGAAGGAAGGAGATAATGAAAATAATGGCAGACCCCCTTCTACAATATCCAGTCACTTACAAAAGAAACGTTTCTTTGAAAAGAGTTGCAAGATAGACTTCTTATTTAGAAAAGCATGGAGGTTACACACACAGACACATCAGGGTATTTTGGGATTTGAACCCAGGACCTTATATATGCTAAGCATATACTCTACGATCAAGCTGCCCTCCGTCCCTTGAATTAAACTTTTAAAATATTTATTTTCAGTTTTGTGTATGCCTGTATACATGTGCCTGTGTATAGGCGTCAATACCTTATCGCGGTGCCCATGCTGGTCATGTTTTAGTGCATTGTCTAGGATGTCTAGATGGCAGTAAATGATATTGGTGATAGAGCATAATTAATTGGCTCCTCTGGTTTAATGAGCATGTTCCTAGCAGTTCATCATTCATTGGAGCTTCCGTTCCAGACAGTTGTGAGCCATGTGTGTGAGCAGGGACAAGACTCAGGTTCTCTGCAAGAACAGCAAGTGTTCTTAAACACAGAGCTACCTTTCCACTCGTCCAATCATTTATTTTATAAACTATTGTTCTCTATTCACCCAAGTCAGCATGCTGGGATGGAAACAGTGGCTGAGTGAGTTTGCCTGAGCTATTCCTACACCCGTTTCAGTTTCTGGTTGGAAAGCACTAACTCTCAAGACGATCTGACCCAGTAGGGAATGCCTCCAGAGGAAAGCCCACAAAGACACATGTCCAACACCAGGAGTTAGAGTTATCACTGGGATCCTATTGATGGAGCTTATATTCTATCCAGTTTCTGATGTCTCTAAGTCAATTTTAATAAACATCTTTACCATGCTCCTATTTCCTAGAAGTGAAATTGTTTTACCATGAGATAGGAATTATTCTATTTTATTTATATTAAGTGGTCAAAACCCTTTTTTTGGTGGTAATGCGAGTTTCCAGCTTCACAACTATGGTTAAGGAAGAACCTATAATTATGACATCTTTTTCAACCTTATAGCAACCTTCATAGCAAAAGTGGTATTTCACAGGAGTCTTTGTGTCCTCAGTTTTTCAAAACAAAATTGTTCTTGGAATGTGTTTTCATGCGTCTCCCAGGTGTAGCGGATTCAATTAAATATTTATATGCCTCTATGGAAAAGCACGTTTTTTTTTCTTTTTCTTTCTTTTTTTTTTTTTTGGTGCCACATATGGCTTGCCTTGTGATTATACACAGCTTGAGCTCATAAGAACTTTATTCACTTGACTCTTCTTAACTCTCAGAATATAAACTGTCTGATGCTCTGAATAAAGTTAGCTGTTGCATGAGACTTTTGTTTGCCTCCTTTACCAGCTCCTTTCTCCCAGGTCCCACTGCCTCTATAGCAGTAACCAACCAGCATTCAGCAATGTTCATGCATTAGCTAATGTAATATTTATAATACATTGTAAAGTAAATCTCCATTTCACAGATGAGAAGACTGAATTTCTAGGAGGACAAACCAATGACCTTGAAGTTTTAGCAGGAATACTGAATTCACACCGGGTTTTCTGATTAGAAATTTGTTCGTAGCAGTTGTTTGAGGTCGTGGGAGACAGAGAAATTTATGGAGCTAAAGAATTAAAACGTCTAAATGTCAAAAATAGTGCAGTTACCGGGCAGCAAAGTAACTCTGCAACCCAGGTAGGACTTGAACTTGCCATCCCCCTTTCTCAGCCTCTCGAGTAGCTGCCATTACAGGCTTGCATCACCAGGTTCAGCAGAGGATGAGAATTTAAAAAACTTAAATCAATTCAATATTCAAAAAGTTGAGAAATTCCTGGTAATGTTTCCGGTCTTTGAGAGTCACAGCAAATATCAGGTTATTCAAGTCTTTGGGTTGCCTCACAGCTAAGAAGTGCTGTTCTAAAGGGGTAAGCCCTGGGAAACGCTGCCAAGGGCTGTACCTCCTCCTTTTTTTTCTTTTTGTTTCATGTTTTATTGCATTGGTTAGAATGTCTAGACAGAAAAAAGCGATATTGGTGATAGTGGTCGTTTGATTGTTCCCCTAGTTTAATGAGACTGTTCCTAGCATTTCATCATTAACTATTATGTTTAAGACAGATCCAGATACCATTTATTATGCCAAATAAAAATCCTTTGTTTCTAATATTTTGACTTAAAAAGCTGCAGTTGGATGTTGAATATAAGGCGCTAGCTTCTCAAGCAAAGGAGAGGAGACGATGTAACTGTACGCTATCACTGAGTAAATGGGCTCTATACGGTTACGTCACACAGAGACGTGTGCACGCGTACATTTGTGGCTTGAAGATGTGCATGTTAGGTGAGTATTCCAGCACAGAGCTATGCCTCAGCCCCACACAGTCCTTCTGATGCTTAGCGAGACTCCTGAAGACCCTTGAAAGATGACGGCTCCTGCAATGGGTGGGACATCCATGTAATATTTTTTCTAGAGGGCTTATATCTGATTTGTTGCCTCTATTCTGGACTGTAGTCTAAGGATGATAGAACTCTTGCCCCTCACTCACTCGGTAAAGGACTTGGAATGCCTACCATGTGCAAAGCCCGCTTTTGGCTTTCATGTCTTGAACAGCATTTAGTATGTGGTGGCAGTTCATAACACCAGACTGAATCAAGTTTTAAAGAGTTGGCCTCGGGCCAGTGAGATGGCTCAGTAGGTCAAGGTGCTTGCTGGGAAGCCTGAGCTGGGGTCAGTCTCAGAGACAGCACATGGTGGAAGGTGAGACCTGATTACAGAGGTGTTTTCTGTCCTTGTCGTGTGTGCTGTGACACATGTGTCCGGTCCCCTCAAAAATTAATAAAATAAAAATGTGATTAAAAAAAAGCATTACAAAAAAAAAGAGAAGCCTGCATGCTCAAGGTTGCCCGCATCCTCAAGGTTGCCCGCGTCCTTTCACCCAAGCAACCAATAAGATGGAGATCTCTGGCTCTGGTACCTTTATTTCTTCCCCTATCTCTTCTCCCCTGCTCCCATGTTAGCCAGAATAGGGAACCAGATACACACTGAATATTCTTCACCCTAGCCTAGGCCTGTCTCCAACACGATGTAAGTTTTCAAAATAGAACTAGGGCAGGAAGGTTTATTACTCTGGACACAGGATTTCGCTTTTGGCTGGAAACATCCTCAGCAATGGATTGGTGGCCCTCGGGGGGAACTGCTGAATGAGTGATTGTATTTTAGGTTTGGAACCCTCCCCGCTTTCTCTTCACTAACAATTTCCTTGTCTACAAGTTTATAAGGCAGCAAATAGCCCCTGTGAGCATAATGAATCGTGACATCATAGGCCCGTGGCACTTACAAACAGAAGGGGCCGGCCAGCACTTGCTTTTATTAGCCACGTACCCCAGAGCTGAGCAACAGACCTAGCCCTCCTTGGACGTCCTATTATAAACCTTATGATGGATTCGTCCCCATTTTCTCTCTGTTTTCAGTGAGGTCACTTTTCATGGTCAAGTAATTTCCTCCGCCATGCTTTCTTGAAGACTGCTAGAATGCAGTGTCGTCGCATTGCACAAGCCCTGAGTCACACACATGTCTTCAATTCTGGCGGAAGAACAGTGCATTTGAGGAGAAACTGTAGTCCTCATCCAAGAGGGTGACGGAACCAGTTATTTCCTGTGTCTCTTTGACAATGGTAGTGTCCTCCTTCTCTCTTGGGATTTAGTCCTCTTGGGGAGCCATGAAACTTTGGAAATCTTAATACATTTGGAAATTGTTGTTGAATGAGTGAAAGAATGTAATTTGAAACATGAGTGTAAGACATGGCTTGAGAAACAGGCAAGTGTTTTCTTTTGCGGGGTGCAAAGTTGAAAAAGTTTCAAAGAAAGGGGACAAACGAGGCTGGGGATATTGCTCAGTGGCAGAGCACATGCTTAGCATGCACAGGGTGAAACAAAGAGAGAGAAAAAGAGGAAACAGGGATGGGAAAGGGGGAGGGAGAGAGGAGATGACATTTAGTTTCCTACGAGGGGAGGAAGCACTCCACCTGTAGTGCAGGGGCACTGAATGCAGAGAACCGACACACGCTGAGTCTCCTACCTTTGACTGTTGCATCCTGAGCATCTCTGGCACACAGATGAAGACAACTGGAACAATAGGTCAGAGATCATGAAAACGAGCCTTGTTGGTACCTCTGAGGCCCTAGGAGCCATCTGGTTTAATTTGTATAATTTAAGGGGGATGAGGGGAATTGTTTTATGATTCTACTTCATAGGGTGGGCCATCGGTCACAAAATGTCCAACAAATGCAGACGAACCGCCCAGTGTATAAACACTGATTAACTGTGGGATGAACTTGCGCTCTCTTTTCTTCTGCCCAATAAGTGTATCTTATTTAAAATGGTATCCAGGTCTATGTTTGGCAATTCTAAGATTACAAATAATCTTTTTATCATGAACTATAAAATGCTGCCCAAAAGGCCACCTTTTAAGAACTGAAATCGGAAGGTACCTTGAGGTGTTGCGAGAGGGTGAATCAGCCCAGGGCCATGCAAGAGGAGAAGTGAATGCCCACCGCCGGCCCCTGTGGGTAGAACTATTCTTTGGTTCGCCCAGGCTGGGTCACTGTCTTCCACCTGGTCCCTTGAGAGCTAGACACACGGGGAGAGGGCAGAGAGGGGCAGTCTGAAGGGACCCACACCATCTCTCGCTCTGTTGCTTGGCTCTAGCACCGTCAGCAACTGTCACCAGGGTCTTCTCCCTTCTCCCACTACCAACCACTTCAGTGTAAAAAGGCTTATTTCAAAAACCCTTCTTTCCCCCATTTTGATGGGAACCACACATTTTAGGGTGGTGAGTCCAGCCTTCTTCACTTGGGTTTTGAAATGCTGATGAAAGTTTGAAGCAGAATCCAGCTAAACCAAAAGAAAAAAGAAAAAAAAAAATAAAGTCAGAGGCTTTGTGCTTTTCCAGGTGTCCACAATTTGAATCCAGAAACAGAATGTGCACTTCCCACAATGAGAACTTTTGACTGGGTCTTCACCTGTGAGATCCATCCTGAAGACCAGTGGTGCCTCTTCTCTTAGAGAAGCCCAGGGACTCCGCAGTGAGTGTGTCCAGTAGTGCTGGGGACAGAGCAGAACATATTAGGGGTGCTCCCCTGTGCCTTGTAGGTGGGATCTGACCCAAGGCTATTGTGATGTAGATTACCACTGTGTGCCATCTGGTGGATGGGGTGGCCTGCATTTGGGGACCACAGCCAGGCTTTAGAGCCACCCCAGATCCACCAAGGCAGGGATGGGAAAACTCGGGTCTCCTCAAGTGGGGGCAGCTTTGTCACCCTTCCCTTCCATATGTTTTCTTTGCCTTTTCCTTTCTCTCCCCCTCCAACTTAAATCCCTTTCAAGCTGCATTGTTGCCAGCGAGGTCATCTGGAAGTCAGTGGGTTCACAGGTTGTTTGGATTTCCTAAAATTGTGCTCTCCCCAAACGTGGTAGGAGGGATTGTTTGTGCCGTGTGCACGGGACGGCCCACTGAGGCCAACACAATGTCGCTATTTCTGTTTCTCTCTCTTGGCCCCAGTGAAGTCATTTCAGAACTTTGCTGTTTAAGAAGTAAAACCGGCAGAGACAAATCCTGAACTTTGGAATTTTCCAACTCATTCTGTTGGATTCAGAGAACCAAATCCTCCCCCTCTGCCCTGAATTTTTCTTTGACCTTCACCAGGCTACACTCTGAAATACTCCTCCTTCTCGCAGTTAGATAGGGTGTGGGGAAGCCTTTTAGTGGAGATACTCAAGCCATATAATGCCAGATGCAAACACAGATGTTTATGAGTTCACAGAATAGAGGATATAAATGTCCCCACTTTCCTGTATGCTTGGGAAGCATCCGTTTTTCTATTTAGAGAGAAGGAGAGAAAGGAAAAAAAAAAAAAACCTCATCGACCCAGATTTGCTCAATTTCCTGCTTCAGCATTTGCGCTTTAAAGAGCTTATTTGCATATGAAATTGGCTGGTGATAGCATGTGTGGGGAATTGTGACCGAAGCAGCATTCTCCTTTAATGTGCACATGCTGTGGTTTGTGAGAGTCTGTGTTCACACGCAGAGCAACCTATCGACGTGGAAGGAGTTAGTCAGTGCGCAGCAGAGGCCAAGATAAACTTTGCTTGGAGGCACGGTAAGTGGTTCTGAGACGCCCCCTGAAAAGGATATTTTGAACGTTTATTCAGTTCTCTTCCCTTTAAAATAAGGGTAAAGACATTAAGTGGAATATTCTTACAGGTGTTTTGAGTTACCACTCAGGAAGCGATTGAAGGCTTAAGAATAACTTTTGGGGTTTTAATCTTCGGTTATTTCTACCATGTACGCATTTATAAAACGTTCATATTTTTCAAAAACATATTTCTAGGCCCTTGCCATGTGCGAGCCATCTTGGCCACATGGGATCAATAATAAGGTAAACAGGGTAGATTGGTCTGCTGTCTGGCACACTCTGGAAGAATTTCATGGGACCCAAAAACTAGCTAGTGCTGAGGGCTGAATTGAGTCCCCCTGAATCTGTCTGTTGAAGCCATAACACCCAGCACTTCAGTATGCCTAAGTCTGGACACTGTGTCTTGTAATAGGCAGTCAGGACAGGCTGGGCTGGCTCCTACCCACAATGTGACTGATGTCCTTGGAATAAGAGATGGGACCCAGACAGAGGGAGACCAGGTGAGGACACAGGCTGAAGACTCTGTCTGTGAGCAAAGAGGAGCGCCCTGCCTGCCCCTTAATCTTGGACTAAATAAGTTACATGTTTAAACTGTGGCATCTGTGCTCTGTTGTTCTAGCCGGGAGAGCTAGCTGATCCAGAGAGCAAACTCCTGTGAGAGTGACAGGGAGAGGGCCTGGTGCTCAGGGCTACTGGGTCAGACACAGGCCCTGTCATCTTACTACAGGCCTGAAGAAGTGTGCCATGTGAAAAGTCCGTGTAAAGCCAATGCAAGTGTCCCACAGCTGTACCTACAGCAAATGAGACGGACCTGGGTTATTGCTCTCGGTTGTTAATAGTAGCAGAACCCCTGAGGGATGCAAACAGCCATCGGCGGACATTACCCATAATTCCATGTTTTGAGGAAGAGCAAAGAGGAATGCTAGATCCTCATACTACACGAGAGAGAGAGAGAGCTCCTGCAACGGAAAGGCTCTGCCATCGGAGTCATTCCTCAAGCACCAGGAAAAGGGGGTTCTGTGTCATGAGCACTGTTTGCATCCCCTCTCTCTAGGGTGAGCCGCTTTGCACTCACTGTTCTGTCTATGGTGAGTGAATAAATGTGGTTTGCATCACTCGGTGCCTTGGGAATGCCTTACGGGTTATTTCTGGAGTGGGCAAAGTTCAGCATAGTCTGGAGCCAAAATGTCCCCATTATTGAGCCAAGATAGTTCAAGTGTTTATGACCCATCTCCAGAATGGTGTGCACATGTGAGAGGTTGATGGTGCAGTTTGCACACGTCCCCGGGAGTGGAGGGAAAAGCTGCGGGGAAGCAGGGCCCGAGAGTGGGGCTGTTGTTGACTGTCTTTTCAGCCCGAGGTTGCTGGAGAAGGCCCAATAGCACTTGCATGGTTGCAGACTTTTCCTGTTCAAAGAATCAAAGCTCCTGAGGCTGCTTAGAAGCCTCAAGGGGTGCAGGAAAGCCCACAGCCCCTCCCAAGACTTTCTTTCTTCTTTTTCTGGATCCTGCCTTCAGGACTAGTTTATCCAGGGCCACAAGGGTGAAAGAAAATGACCTAAGAGAGCCAGTCTCACAATGCAGCCTGAAGCTGTCTGGGGCCTTTCTGGCCCTTTCATAGAGTTTGAGGTTGATACTATTTTCAAAGTAATGCTAAGACAGCATTCCCCATTTACAGGACAGCGCAGTAGATGTTTCCTGAGGCTGCCTGGCTCGTGGCATTGTCATTACTCCTATGGCTGAACGAACATTTGCAATTCTTACATTCCTCAGAAGTTCAGGAATTAGTAGGGGTTGTAATGCCCATGTGTGCCCTCTGTCAGATCTCGGTTTGCTGTCAACATTCTCCCATTTTCCTGGCATCTCACCTGCACCCACCAGAGTTCTCATAAACTGTTGCTTTCAAATTCCAATAGTTTCCTTGCTTTGATGCAGAAATACAAAATGTAATTTTGGGTATTTTGTAAACATTTTACAAAAAGGAAAAAAATTTTTTGTTTTAGTATACTGTTTATACTGAAAAACTTTTCTAACTGACAATTTCATCTGTGACTTAGTGTTTTAAAGTCTAGCATTTTGTTCTAAGATGAAATGAGGTTCACAGCATATTTCCGATATATTTATTGATGTGTGATTGGCTTTGAAGAGGGATGTGAAAGATTTACTTTCTTAACTTGTACACTAGGATGCTGAAAACAAGGGACCAGAGAGATAGATGGCTCAGCAATTAAGAACATGCGCTGCTCCTGTAGAGGACCTTATGTTTGGTTCTCAGAACCCACATGGAGGCTCAAAAGAATCTGTTAATTCCAGCTGTAGACCTAACTTTGTGGCCTCCATGGAACCTGGGCATGCATGTAATATACATACAGACAGACAGATAAACACTCTTAATGGTAAAATAAAGATAAATGAATCTTTTAAAAAAGACTTTGAAAAGGATAAAGTGATGAATCAGAGAATCCTGTGACTTACGAAGGCACAAATTCAGTCTGAAGAGGCTGCTGGGTCAAACTGTAGGTAAGAAATAAAAATTATGCTCAAAGGTACTTCCCCCTCAGTTCTACAGATTTTAAATTTTTACCTTCTTGTGTCTTATGTTAACAGAAAATAAAGTCAAGTTGTATTGTGACGAAGGTTGAATTGTGACTTTATTTTTGGACCACATGTTCAGAGTGTCAAGAAAAAAGAAATTCAGTATTTGAAATGTAGACATAATGAATTCCATCATTCTCCCCACCCCCTAATTATTTGTTATGGATTTATAGACCAGACCGGGAGAACCTCGGGAGCACTGTATAGGTCGGCGACGACATGGTTGTGTGTTGTTGCTGTCATCGAATCACATGGGCTGGCTAAGTGGATGCAGCAGCCTAGAACACAATGAAGCTGGCACAGCCAGCCTGGCTGAACGTCTCTGGGCGGAAAAGCCAGTCAAGATGGGACACTGGGCTTTTCCACCAGTGCCGGGATCTGTGGGATTAGTGCTCCAGCTAAGAACGTAAGTCTGAGTTAGCAGTTTGTCTGAAAAAGTGTACTTTTAGATTATAAATGGAGTCTGAACTTACAGTTTTGTTTATATTTAACTGGTACCAAATTAATGAGTCACTGAAGGAAGTTTCCTTTATGGGACTTCTGAGGAGCAAACATATAGTACTGAACTATTCAGATCAGTAAATAATGTTTCTCAGTCTCACGGTTTATTCTGGGTGGATGGAGTTGACATTTGTGCAGAGGGTGCAGAAGAAAGGAAGGGTCACGCTGCTGATGCCTTCCCACACATCCTCCCGACAAATCCACGCTGGATTCTGTGTAACTGCATGCTCATAGCAAAAGTGGAAAATAAAACAAGAAATCCAAGCCAGCTTTCCTTAAAAATGTCTTGGTAGTGAAATGAAAGTTGCTCTTTGAAATCCAGCCCTTTTTGCATAGTTACAGAGTGGGAATTCCCACTGGGCTCTTCTTTCTGTGCCCAGTTACCTGCCATCTCCAGCCTGAGCGCCATAACTTAAATCATGGCTGATACAACTGCTGTTTTCACAGGGCACACTATTTTACTGTGATTATTCTGACTCAGGATTTGGCAGACTTTTCCTTAGAAAGCAGCCGTGAGCTGGGCGGTGGTGGCGCACGCCTCTAATTGTAGCTCTTGAGAGGCAGAGGCAGGTGGATCTCTGTGAGTTCAAGGCCAGCCTGGGCTACAAGAGCTAGTTCCAGGACAGGCTCAAAAGCTACAGAGAAACCCTGTCTCAAAAAACCAAACCAAACCAAACCAAACCAAACAAAACAAAACAAAACAAAACAAAATCCCAAACAAACAAATCAGTCCTGAGCTTCTATGCCAAGGACAGCTGAATTTTGACATTCTAATACAAACTAGAATTTTGGAAAATGTGTGATGACTATTGTCAGCGTGATAGACTCCTGAAAATGAAGTAATTCTCAGCTGAAGTCAATGATGATATTACCAAATGTTATTTTTTAAAAATTGTGCCCTGAAATGTAGCAGATATGGAAAAAATCTACATGCTGCGGTGAACCAATATTTCCATATTTCTTCTTCACCTTTTTTTACTTTATGTGCATTGGTGTTTGTGTGATGGTGTCAGATCTCTTGGAACTTGAGTTACAGGTGGTTGTGAGCTGCTGTATGTGGGTGCTGCAAGTTGAACCTAGGTCTTCTGGAAGAGCAGCCAGTGCTCTTAACCACTGAGCCATCTGTCCAGTCCTGACCCATCGATTCTTATGGACAGTGTTAACAAGTTCGTTGGTGTGGTTTCAAATTCCACTGCAAGTGTACATAAACAACCCAGGTACTAGATTGCAACTGACCATCCAGAAACTTATTTTTCAAGTTCTGATTTACACCAAAGGTAAGTAGTCAATGTTATCTGAGAAGTCTGGTGAGTGCTGTCCTGTACCAGCAGGCTGTGTGAGGCTGGATGATTTTCATGAACTGCAAGGAAAATACCATCTTCCAGGAAATTAGACACATGACTGTTATGAAAGAGAAGATGGGAAGCTGTAAGGGGCCGTCCGGATATCGTCATTACAAGATGGCGCTGGCAGTCCTGCAGCTTGGAGGTAAACAAAATCCTTCTTTGGTATTGCCGTGAGGGGCTGAGCGCCCTTTGCTTGTACATGCACAATTGAGCCTTGTTCCCTGGCCAATCCCGAGGCCCTGGGCATCAGCAGACTGGTATTCACCAATCAGGACAGTGCCCGAGTTCCTTCAACCTATATAAGCAGATGCTGCTTGGCCTTCTCTCTCTCTCTCTCTCTCTCTCTCTCTCTCTCTCTCTCTCTCTCTCTCTTCCTGCTCTCCCTTCAACCAAGAGGCTCCAATAAAGTGTGATTTAAGAAGAATCCTCAACTCGTGGTCGTTTCTTCCTTGCTGGTCAAGGGGTTCACCACAGGGAGCCATCTTCTATCAAGTCAGAGTGAAGGGGTTTGTGAAAATGTAAGACACTGCCACCTGTCTCACTAGCATTTTACTTCAGAAAACCGATATTTTCTATATAGTATTTTATTCATAGTAATATGAAACACTTATTGTTGATCTTTTAAAATAAATGAATAACAAAATTTGGTTTAGTTTCAAATACAGTAAAAATGAGTACATATAAAAACTAGCTACATAAAACTTCTCTAGGGTCCTCAGTTTTTAGAGTTTGAGATTTTTTTTTTCCAGTGTGAGAAAGTTGTGCTCTTCAGTGCTACCAGAACAGATTCAGCCTGTCCCCTTTTGTTTCAGGAAATGGGGTTAATTGTGAATCACTGCCGTGTCCAATCTCTATTCAGATCCGTGAGGTCAGCACTACCAGTGTTTTTGACACCTCTCACTTCTGATCACAGTGACTGGACTGATGGCCCAAATCAAGAGGCTCGACTTCAGCTAGAAGCAGCTGTGCCCAGCTGATTATCCCAGAAACAAAACAAAACAAAACAAAAACCTTTAACAGTCGAGCATGGTGGCTCATGCCTTTAATACTAGCACTCAAGAGGCAGAGGCAGGGGGATCACTGTGAGTTCAAGGTCAACCTGATCTACAGAGTGAGTTCAAGGAGAGCCAGAACTGCTATACAGAGAAACCCTGTCTCAAAAAAACCAATAAACAAACAAACAAACAAATAAATAAATAAAAATTAGCAGGAGACTCAAGGGGCTGTAGATTCAGGCTGGCCAGAATTTTTTTTGGGGGGGGGGAGTGGGAAGAAAAAGACTTTCTTATTGGAGGGCTGCTAAATAAGGAGCTGGATGGGGGGGAGGAAGTAGAGTTTTATAAAGACAGAGATGATACACAGTAGTTCTTGTTATCCCTCCCTTTTCAAATCGTCTCTCCTGTGTCCACCTATTGGGAGGTTTAGGGGTCATTTGCAAAAGGGAGCTAGATGTTTAGTGTACAAGAGAAAAGGTAAGATATTCCGTGTGTAGAGAGCTTTCATAAACTGTTAAGAAAAGATGAGCAACATAGTAGGAAATCAGACAGAGAATGCAGTTTGGTCATTCATAGAGAATTCCAGCATAAATGAAAAAGAAGTATAATGGAAAAGGAACGCAGTTAGAATTATGATACTTTTGTTACCCTTTGCTTGGCAAAAAAACTAGAAAGATGAAGACACATCGAACTCAGAAGAGGAAACCTTAGCAGTGGTGTTGAGTGTGAATCCGTGCACTGCTTTTAGAACATAACCTGGCGATGTGTAAAATTAGGGGGGAAACCTGATGTTCCTTTGATCCAGCAACCTCACATTTGGGGTCTGTCCTTGAGACAGAGGGCCCCAGTGTGTAACAATGTATGTGCAAAGATGTTCACTGCTGAACTCTTAATTTTTATAGAGAGTCACATTCATAATCAACACATTTAAAGCACGTTTCACCGGGTTTTATCATTTTCTCCAAATTGTATAACCGTCTTGGCTCTAAAATTCCAGGGCACAGACACCCTAAGAAGAGCAGCAGTGGGCAACAGTGCATGTTAGTCACCATTTCTTCCTCTCTCCTCCCTCCAGGCTCTGAAGACCACTACCCTGTGTCCGTGGACTGGCTTACGTGAAACCCTTCATAGGCACAGACGCAAACAACGTGTGACATTTCATGTCTGGCTTCTTTCAGTTAGCGTGGTGCATGTGGCTCTTCCGTGCTGTAGCATGTGTCAGTGTTTTCTTTCTTTTTATAGACAAATAAAATTCCATTTTATGGAGTTACTACATTTTAAATTCATCAGTGGACGGCTGTTTGGGTTGTTTCTACTGTTATGTACCGGCTGTTATGAACAATGCCAATATGGACATTCACGTGCAGGTTTTTGTGTAGACATGCACTTTCATTTCTCATGGGTGCATACCAGGAAGCGGAACCGCTCAGGCACACAGAACTGCTCAGTGACATGGTCATTTTATGTTGATAATAAGGAATTGTGCAAACGACGTTGCATAGCGACTCCATCATTTTCTACGCTCATCAGCAGTGAATGCAGGCTCTAACTCCTTCACTTCACTCCCTCATTAGCCTTGTGTCTGTACTTTTAGTTCTTTTCTGGGGAGTATGAGATGTCTCTTTGATGTGTGTTTACCTAATGGCTAGGGAGAGTGGGTGTTCCTAAATACCTTCACTGTTTGCATATATTTTGAGAAATTTCTGCCCAAATACGTTGCACATTTAAGGTATAGATACATTACTAGCGAGCAGTAAAGCTTAGCTATGTTTTCTGGTTACAATCCCATATGAAAGACAGGATTCATGTATGTCTCTCATTATACACTGCATAGTCATCTGCCATTTCACACATTTATCAGAGACGTAGTTCACATATTTTCTCCCAGGCTGTGGTTTATTTTTTTCACTTTTTTGATGTGTCCTCTAAAACCGTTAAGTTTTTTCTTCTCTGATTAAGTCCCATTTATGCTTTTCTTTTCCCACGTTGAGGGGATTCTTCATCTTCAATGTCGTGAGGGTTGTTACTCATTTATAATTTTATGGTGTGAACTCTGACATCCAGGTCAATGATCATGGACTCTTAATGTTCCCAGGTCCTGATGTGAGGAGAGAGCCCAGAATGTTCCCTCTGAAGTTCCTAATTTTAATAATTAGAGTCATCCCTTGGTTTCTTCATAAGTCTGGCTAAAGCTTTATTAATTTTGTTGACTGTTCAAAGAAACCACTTTTTATTCTATTCTTTTTCTAAGTTTTATTTCATTAAATCCCACTTTAATTCATTACAACCTTGGCTTGCTTTTCAAATTGCCCTTCTTTTCCTAGTTTCTGTCTTTTGTTTGTTTGTTTTTGTTTTTGTGAGACAGGGTTTCTCTGTGTATCTCTGGCTGTCCTGGAACTCTACTCTGTAGACCAGACTGGCCTCGAACTCACAGAGATCTGCCTGCCACTGCCTTCTGATTCTCTGTTTGTTTCAAGACAGGGTTCTTATATGTAGCCTTGGCTATCCTAGAACTCTCTCAGTAGCCTAGTCTGACCTTGAACCCAGAGATTCACCCGCCTCTGTCTCCTGAGTGCTGGAACTAAAGGTATGCACCACCACCACCCAGCGCTTTCCTAGTTTCTTAAAACACTAGTTGGTTAATGTCAATTGTCAACTGGACTAGATTTGGAATCAACTAAGAGACACACCTCTGAGGTGTCTTTGGCAGAGTTTCTACACAGGCTTAATTGAGGAGGAAAGACTCCCCTGGAAATAGGTGGCATTATCCCGCAGGATGGGACTTCAGAGTGAGGAGAAAGGGAAGACAGCGAACGTGAGGGTGAACCTCATCCTGCATTCGTCGCTCCCTGCTTCCTGATGCAGTGTGTGCCCTGCCTGCTGCTCTCATTGCTGTGCCTTCCTGGCCAGGATGGCTGTGTGCCCTCAAACTCAGAGGGAATGCAAACAAGGCCCAAAATGAGCCCGTCCATCTATTTGAAAAGTTTTTCACTTTTTGGGATAGATGTACAAATGGGTATAAATTTACTTTCCCTGTGTGCCATCAAGTGTTGGTATATTTTGTTTCTCTACCTCTCTGTAGTTTTTGATTTCTCTTTTGGATTCTTGGTTTTTTTCATTGAGTCGTTGGTTAGTTAGACATACATCATTTATTTTCTATGTATTTGTAAATGTTCAAACTTCCTTCTCTCAGTTTTGACCTCAAACTCATAATTATCTTGCCACAGCCTCACTAGTGATGGAATCACGGCAGGCCCTAATCTGTCCAACGACATTTTTTTTATATCAATCTACATTTTGCTCACAAAAAAATCTTTGTATATTTCAATATCTTTGCATTTTTTTTTGAGTAGTACATAAAGGAAATTGGTCCGTATCCTTTAGATAAGAAATGTGTCACTGACTGCTGATGGAATTCTCTAAAGTCTTCAGTTAGGTCTTGTTTCTTACAGTGTTGTGTATTTCTGTTTCCTTCAGCCTTGGGGTCCTATCTGTTGTTGAATTGAGGAGGTCGAGTGCCCTGTTACTGCTTAGTTGTTCATTTCACCTTTCAATTTTGTTAGTTTTTGCTTTTTGTATTTTGAAGTCTTGGTTATTCAGTACATGTGTTAGATGCCTATATCTTTGCCATTATCTTTTGTGTGTGTGAATTGACCCTTTTATCATTGTAAAAATATTCTTTTTTTTGTCTTTAGTAACCCCACCCCTACTCATTTCCAGCAGGATGTGGCTAACACAACATGAGCTCAATGGCTTTTTTTGTAGATTTTTTTTTGCCTCATATTGTTTTGTTTAGGCATCTCTTGTCTTTTGCATGTATATTTTATGGTTTCAGATTTTGTGGGTTTTTTGTTTTACGTGTGTGTTTCTTGTGTTTTTCCCTTTTGAAAAATTTGCTTTTGTTGTTGTTTTTGACTATTTTTAAAGAGAAACAGAAAGAAGGTGCATGGAGATGAGTGGGTGGGAGGATTTGGGAGGGGTTGGAGGTGGGGAACCATGGTCAGAATATATTATATGAAAAAATTTTTCAATAAAAATAAGGAGAAACACTATTTCTAAAAGGAAAATTGTTGCAGGAGAAAGTCCAAGTTACTTCTCACCTGATTCTAGCTTGTACAGGGTGTGTTCCGAGTTCAAAGAGTGTGCCTGAGGGAACAGTACTGAGAGCCTGGTCCAGATGGGCTTCCTGGAAAGTCTGACAGAGTCTCCTCCTTGACTAGCTTCTCTTTTCTATGGTTCAGTAGGCAGTATGAGCAAATATACTTCCCAATCTCCTCTTTATCTCTAAAACACCACGATTTCATGGATATTCACTTGTGTAAATGGCTGATATGTGTGTAGAATTTATGCACAACATCTCATCTCTGGATGCTTAGAGTAGCTAACAGAATGCAAATACAGTGGAAACGGTTGTCGTGCATACTGCTTAGAGAGCGAGGGTAAGATCTATAGATACGAGTGCAGACCACAGTTTTTCCTGAGAGTTTTTGGTCCACGCTTGGTTGAGCCCGTCTGGACAGAACTAGCAGATGCCAAGTGTTACCTGTATATCGGGAAGTGGCTCAGCCCATAGTCACCTAGAGGTTGTAGGTGTATCAGGGCTGTGAGTGGGCACCCAGAGAGTCTGGTGGATCACCAGAGGGATGGACGCCGTCTGAAGTGGGATCTGTGACCTTTGTTGCCAGTGCTGTGTGACCTTCTCTGGTTAGCTGTTCCATGGGAACTGCTTTCTTCTGAAACCTCATGATCTAGGACTGCGCGATCCTCATTTCTGTTGATGTTCTGTTGTCTCAAACATTCACCGAGACAGTCCATTCACCTCTGTTTGGAGAAGTTTAGGGCTTCATCAGCTTAGAATTGCAAACTCTTCCTACATTCCTCCTAAAAACAAGTCCCAAAGCCCTGTGAAGTACATGGTCGGGTTTACGGCAGCCTCCTGCTCCTCAGGACCTCTGTGTTAGTTCCTCTGCTTTCTGCTGGGACAAATCCTCTTAAGAAAAGCGTTGCAAAGGAAAGGAGGATTTGCTTTTGGTTCACAGTTTGGGAGATGCAGCTCATCATGGTGGAGAAATGATGACAGCCAGAGAATGAGGAGGCGGTCATATTGTTTCTACAGTCATGGAGAAAGTGCAGGGGAGCGGGGACAGGGGCGGGAACACCAGTTCTCAGTTTACATTCTCATTTTCCCATTCTTACTCAGTCATATGATACTGTGTGTCCCTATTCAGGGTAAGACTCTCCTGTTCAGTTACACCTCTCTGGAAATGGCCTCTCAGATGTACCCAGACAGAGGTATGTCTCTTAGGTGATCCCAGGTTTGGTTCAGTTGACAATGAGGTGTAGAGGAATATTTTAACTAGTCAAAGATGTGTTATACTTGTTTATGTTGTAGAATATTACTTTAACTGTGTAAATGTATGTTACATTTATTTGTGCTGCATTTGTTTAATGATGTAAGGATGTATGTTTAACTATGTCAAGGTACATTGCCTGTTTCACCTTGCCTGCCTAAAGCACATAATTGGTGTAATAAAGAAGATCTCAACAGCCAATAGCAAGCAAGAGAAAAGATAGGTGGGGCTAGCAGGCAGAGAGAATAAATAGGAGGAGCAATCTAGGTTCACAAGGAAGAAGAGAAGAACGAGAGAAGGAGGAGAGAAAGAGGAGAGAAAAAGGGACAAAGGGACGTGCCTGGGGAAAGAAGGCAGGCAACAGAAAGTAAGATATACAGAAGTAAGAAAGGTAAAAAACCAGCCTTGAGGCAAAAAGTAGATAAAGAAAAACAGGTCAAGTTAAAAGAGCTAGCCAGAGTGCCTAAGCTAGGCCGAGTATTCCTCTCTCTGTTATGATTTGGGAGCTGGTTGGTGGTTCAAAGGAAAAAGCCTGGTACAATGATTGTCAACTACCACGCCAGCACGGTCTGGAACCACGAGTCTCGGCAGAGGGTGTCCAGGTTCAATGAAATCCACAGAGCACGAGGTTGAGGTGAAACAGCAGCTCGTTTATTGTTCTGCTGGGGCTAGCTTTTATACCATGGCACCAAATGGGGAGGGGGCTGCGAAGGGACTGTCACCTGACCCAAGGAGGAACTCTTACCTGACCCCAGTAGGGGTCAAGGACTGATCACATGCACTCCACCTTCACCTGTCCCCAGTAGGGACTATCACCTGACCCCAGCAGGGATCAAGGAATAATCACGTGCACTCAAACTTCCTCATCCAACTCCAGGAGCAGAGGGAAGTTAAGATTCTTTGCAGATAAGCACCTCAAATGGAGGCAGGGAAATATAACTCGGGGTAGCAAATCCCACAGTCAACCATCATAGCTCTTAAATGTTCTATTTCAAAGCACCACATCAGGGCTGGAGAGATGGCTCAGTGGTTAAGAGCACTGGCTGCTCTTCCAGAGGTCCTGAGTTCAATTCCCAGCAACCACATGGTGGCTCACAACCATCTGTAATGAAATCTGGAGCCCTCTTCTGGAGCGCGGGCATACATGGAGGCAGAATGTTGTATACATAAGAAATAAATAAATAAATCTTTTAAAAAAAGCAAAAACAAAACAACAAAAAACAAAAACAAAACACCACATCATCAGTTGGGTTTTCTTCTGAGAATGATTTGTACATGAACAAATTTGATTTAAAGTACTTAATCGTGGTAAAATATACAGAAGCACAAAGCTTGCCATATTGAACATTTTTCTTGTTGAATTAATTCACATTCTACAACGTCACCCCGACAAGACTCTTTTCTTCCATAGAGCTTCCATTCTATTGGAGATTAATCTTTTCCCTTATTTTTGGGAATTTTTCCTTTAGAAATTTGTCAAAAATGTTTTCTGTGTCTTTAAAATGAATTCTCCTTCTTCTACGCCAAGGAAGTGTAGTTAATGTCTAGTTCCAACCTGGCTTCTTCCTCTCCAGTGGCTGCCAGTACAGTCTCACTTCCAGTCAGTCACCTCTTCTCAGATCAGACGCTCTCTGCTCCTCTCTGCTGGGCCTGTCCACCCCACTGTGTCTCTGGACCAGCTCACTGGCTTTACGCTTCACAAATATCTGTATATGTCTGATCTATTTCACTTAACATGGTGTCCTCCAGGCTCACCCTTCCTGTTGCTAACAGCAGGGTTTCCTTCTTTTGAAAGAATGCATAGTATTGCATTGCCCTACCAGGTTTTCTTTACTTATCTGTTAATTGGCCTTGAGGTTCTTACCTTATCTGACGATTGTTAATAGTGGCTCAGTAAACACAGGCACAAAGATCTCTCTTTGACATTGCTGATTTACTTCTTTTATATATACCCGTAAGTGGAAAAATATCCATATGTTTTTTTTCATAACAACCACACACACACACACACACACACACACACGTGTCCATGCATACTTAAATAAATCTGGAAAAAGTTGATGAGTGAATGATGCCCAGCCAACTCATTGACTATGAACTTCTTGTCTCTGGTTATCACCATGTTATCTGTGCCTAATACTACCGTACCTTTAGGAGCATAAACATTCGTTAGCTTTACACCAGGTGAATGTGTGACCTAGAAAATCAGGGTTGTGTGTAAAGGCCCAATGAAAGAGATAAAATAGTAAATTAACTGTTTTAAATAATTAACAAATGTTCTAAAGTGAATAATGGCAGCACTGTACAGCATTGGGAAGGCAGGAAGCACCACTGAACTGTACCATTAAAAAGGGCTAAAGTAGCGAATCTTCTTTAAAATTATTTTTTCATACAATATATCTTGATTATATTCTTTTTCTTCCAACTCTTCCCATCTCCCTACCCACTAAACTTAATATTCTCACTCTATTGCTCTCAAACAATCATAAAAACAAAGGTCAAAACAAACATCCAAAATGCCACAAGAAGACAAAAATTATTCAAAACCAAAAGCACACACAAAAAATAATGACATCTGTTTTGTGCTGGGCAATTACTCCTGGGTATGGGGCCCTGGATTGTGGTTGATACACCCAGTGGCACTCTATTGAAGAAAGCAGAATTTTATGTGTGTGTGTGTTAAAGTGATAAATCTTATTCTAGGTAGAGTTATCATCATAGAAATATTTATGAATAGGAAAATAAAACAGTACATTTTTAGATTTTAATGTACATAGGAATCATTTGAGAACCTCAGAACAAAATCAGTTCTGATGGAGTAGGTTTGTGGGTTCTGGTGGAGGACCCTTCCCTGTGTTTCCCACACACTTCCAGGACTGTCCACACCAATAGACAGAGGTCTCCTCGTTAGCAAAATTCAAAGTGTAAAGATAGGTTGGCATCTTTTTTCCGCCTTTCTAAATTTAAGTTAATTTTTTTTTTTGAGACAGGGGTTCTCTGTGTAGCTGACTGTCTTGGAACTCCCTCTGTAGACCATACTGTCCTCAATCACAGAGATCCCTCAACTTCTGCCTCCCAAGAGTGAGCCCACCACCTCCACTCAAGGGCACCTCTTTTCTTCTCCTTAGGTCTCTCCTTCCCTGGTCAGCCTAAATAGCGAGTCAGTAGGAGTCTTCCTGTTCTCCCATGAAAACAGATCCCATGGCAGAGCTTGTGTATGAATTCAGTCTGTTCCTTGTTAATGGACATTTACAGGATTTCTCATCTTTGCTCCTCCAAAGCAGGTCAGAGAGGACAACCTTGCTACACACAAAGATGTGCCTTCCAGAGAGGGCGTGCATCCAAGCACACTTGCACACCGAGACTGTGGTTATTTTCATTAGTGATGACACCAGGAATTGCACTTTCATGAGAGGCTGATTTCTTTTGGACTCAGATTGAGCTGGCCGTCACCCAAGACCCTGTCATTTCTGCCCAGGCTGTTATTCAGGCCTATTATCTTCCTTATCTTGTTCTTATGCAATTGTTTTCTGAACTCTTCAGTGTGGGATTGATTTACAGAGCCTGTTAAATTCCATCACGTTAGCTTTAGCCTATTGTTACTACCCGCCAGGATAGCTTCGGTTGTTGACTTTCTCATCTAGTGCATCGCCTGGCCTCCTGGGTTTATGTTGTCTTCAAGTTGATGAATGCCCTGTCTCCATCCACGTGCTTATTCAGGGACTAAGATTCACTGGGTGCCCTTGGATGTGCCAGGTAGGGGCCGCAGTGCTGAGAATGTAGCAATGAACACAGAAAGGCACCCTTGTCTTCCTAGAGTCTTCAAGTGAGGACTCAGACACCAGACAGAAGTAGGAAGTCGTGTGTGACATCGATGGTTCCAAGTGCCAAGGAGAAAAACAAGCCGGGGGGGGGGGGCAGGAAGTGAAAAGAGACTTTTGCAACTTTAGAGTAGAAGGGGGGGGAAAAACAACGACAAAAACCAAACCAAACCAAACAACGTTTTGAGATATGATGTGAGCAGAGACGCTTCTGAAGATGCTTCTGTACAATTCATTGGAAACCACGGTGGAAAACGATTCTTTGATTCGTTATTAGAGCCCTCCCTATAGGTTGATGCTGGTCCATTCACTGGGACATGGTTGATTCACCCACCGGATTCCCCTGCTGTTTAATTATCCTGTCTCTGTGTAGGTTCTTAGGAATATTTTGAGATATATTAAAATGTCTGCATTGGTGGTGTCTCCCTGACATCATCTTCTAAAACACTCAGAAGTGAATTTAATGTGAGAAGATGCTCTCTGTTTCTTAGCTTGCGGTTGCTCTCACCGAGTGGCACACTGTGAAGTGTTGGCTTCTTGGTGCAAAGGAAGAGATGTGACCCAGGCCCCTTTCTTTTTTTTTCTTTTTAAATATTTATTTTTCCATTCAATTATTTACACTTTCTTCCCTCCTCCCAATTACCTCCCGCTCCCCCACACCCCCTCCTTCCTCTCCCACCCTGCTTGAGAGAGGGTCAGGAATCCTGCCTAGTGAGAAGTCCAAGGCCCTCTCCCTGCCCCCCCGGCCACATCCAGACCTAGGGAGCTGTGTATCCATATAGACCAGGGTCCCAAAAAGCCAGAACATGCCGTAAAAACGAGTCCCAGTGCCTGTATCAATGGCTTCTCGGTCAGCCCCCATTGTCAGCCACAATTAGAGAGTCCAGTTTGATCACATGCTCATTCAGACCAGGTCCAGCTGGATTTGGTGAGCTCCCATTAGAACAGGCACACTGCCTCAGTTGGTGAACCAACCCCTTGCGGTCCTGACTTCCTTGCTCATCTTCTCCCTCCTTCTGCCTTTCAACTGGACCTTGGGAGCTCAGTCCATTGCTCTGATGAAGGTCTCTGTCTCTATCTCCATCCGTCACCAGACTAAGATTCTATGGTAATATTCGAGATAATCATCAGCGTGATAGTGGGGCAAGGACAGTTCAGGCACCCTCTCCTCTGCTGTCCAAGGACCTAGCTGGAAACATCCCCGTGGACACCTGGGATCCCCTCTAGAGCCAAGTCTCTTGCCAACCCTAAAATGAATCCCTTACTGTAGGTATCTTCTTCCCTGTTCCTATATCTGCCCATCCTCACTTTCCATCCTCACAGACTTGGTCCAGAAAGTAAAAGACTCCATCCTTTGGTTACTGACATCCTCTCCCCTGGTAAATGTGGACAGGGGTGACTGAATGGCAAACCTGTCTTTTGGCTCCATTGAATCAGCCCAATGCTACTCAACTATCTCCCTTCGGGGCATCACATCCTCAGGACCACGCTACCTAGGGCCAATCTCTCTCTACCTGCTAGGTGTCTCTCCAGGTGTGCCCTGTGATCCTCACACTGGCCTGCAGGCTGCACTGTTGCCGTGGTTATCTCCCGGCCTCGCAGGGCAGGGCCGGCTTTTCCAAGTGTGGGAACAGGTTGAGGCTGCAGGTAGGCAACGATCCACGCAGCCAAAGCTGTCAAAGGTTGCAAGCCGAGAGAAAGGCTGCAACTCTGAGAAGCAAGGAGAGATAAGTGTCTCTACGGGGGTCCCTGTGTTTTGGTGAGAAAGTGCTCCGCCTGGTGACTTGGGCCCCAGTTTTTTTTTGGAGTGAGTGGGCGCCTAAACTTGAGGTTCTTGAAGTTCATTTTGTTTGTTTATTGTTAGAGAATGTTGTTACAGGCGTACAATGTGCTCTGGTCAGGTCCGCCCCCTTTGCCCCCCTCCACTCCACTTCCTCCCCCAGCCTTCTCGCCACTAACCCCTCTCAACTCCATATTGCTTTTCTTAAACCCAGGAGTCCACTGAGTGCTGCTAGTATGTGTGTATGCATGTAGGGCCACCTATTGGATCATGGGTATCCTTTCATGGCCACACCTTGAAGAGAGCTAACTCTACCTTTACCGACAGCTGTCAGTTACCAGAAGTTTCTCAGCTAGTGGTGGAGTTTCCTGGCCATCTCCCCACTTTATGCTGGGCTCTTTGTTTGACTTGATCGTGTGACGGTCTTGTGCATGTAGTCACGGACACAGTCAGTTCATGCGTGTGACTGCTTTCTTGGCTCTGGAGAGCACGGTTTCACTAGAGTCGTCCATCACCTCTGGCTCCTGCAGGCGGAGCCTTTGGAAGAAGGACTGTGATAAAGATGTCCACCGTCTCTTACTCTCTGCACACTGACCAGTTTCGAGTCTGTGCATTAACCGCTTCTACTGCCCAAAGACGCCTCAGTGATAAAGGCTGATCTATGGGTGTAATGATTTCAGTAAAAAGAATTGAGGCAATGGGAGTTTAGTGCTTGCCTTTTGGCTATTTTCTTCGATGGATGACAACTGTATGGATACACAGGACAGTTCTCTTGCTGACCAGGGAAGGCTGCTGCACACCAGAACCTAGGAGCACAGAGGTCCCAAAGTGGAATCCTCCCACTCAGCAGCCCAGGAATAGGGATCAGGGGAGCATGCTGGCTTGATCAGATTTAAACAGTTGTATCCAGATGAAAGATAGTTACAGTGTCCCCATTCCTAGGGTCTGGATTCCGCTTCCGTCTTGAGTTCACCTCATTTTTTCTGCACCACCTTTTCCTTTCCAACAACGCCCACTGTAGCACTGTAGGGCATAGTGTGCAAGAAAAAAAAAAAGAAAGAAAGAAAGAAAGAAAATTCTCCTTTGCCACAAGCAAATACAGACCCTGTTAGAGTGGCACCTTGGTCCAATGGCCCTTTGTTCTGCTTCTTAATGACTAATTATCATGCTATGAAATGCTTATGCAACCCTGGTGGAGTTGCCGCCCTCCTGCCAGAGAAGTTGGAAGTGTGTAATCCTCAGAAGCCGTGACTGGGTCTCCAAGTTGCGCAAGAAGTAATTACAGAATCCAGCCGAGGCTTGCTTCTTATTACAGGCTCCAGGCTTTACCCCCAGTAGCTTTACTTTACATGCTTGTTAATATTTAAACCGCCGAGCAGCAGCAGCAGAATATTCTGTAAGCTTCAGGAATGGCCCCAGGACTTAGTGCCAGCCTAAGACCCAGGACAATCTGGTTAGAAGAGGGCAAGGGGCAGCGTTCTGGTGGACTTTCCTTGGAGTCTTTGGTTCTTTTACAAATCTTGGCCCTGAAGGGGCTCTAAACTCCCTCACTTTGCCATAGAAAAGAAATTAAACATCACCAGTCCCCTTCATGGTTGGGGACTTCAATTTTTATGATTTTTTCTTTCTGTGGCACTAGGGATGGATCCCAGGGCCTCATGTTTGTTGGGCAAGTGTGCTGTTGAGAGCCGTATCTCTGCCCTCAAATTCTCAATTTAAAAAAAAAAATCACTTCTTTAAAAAAAAAATGCTGGACAATGCTGCATTTTATAAAACCTACCTCAAATAAATGTTTCCTTTAGCTTCTGGTCAACTACTAGAATATTAAGGGAAGAAAGTAATTTGTTCAACCATCCCCTCTGGGCAGACACACACACACACACACACACACACACACACACACACACACACACGAGAAAGCCTGACTTTACCCTGGCCCAGGGCTGCAAGCTCAGGTCTCATTCCATGACCTTTGGAAGGTTAGCCTTTTGACCCCCCGAGTGCCTGACCCCTCTCTTCAGAAGCAGGCCAGTCCTCTGTCTGGGTGTTCCAGTGGCGCCTATCACTGTGGGATCTGGGCACAGAGACAAAAACATCAGGCCAAACACACATTTGTGCATTAGGGGAGGAAACACACTGGCTTCCTGGAGTCAGCCTGGGCCTAAGCTGGAGGAGACTTTATCCCTGTGTGACTTGCAGAGATGAAGGAAGAGCATGGACACAGCCGACCAAGGAGCCCTTCCTTGTTTTGGTTTATGAGAGAAGCCAAGCCAGGGTCTGGGAGGCTCGGCAAGATGGTGGAGTTTTAAAAGGCCACTTCTTTCCCTTTTATTTCTCCTACCCTTTCTCCCTCCTTCACTTTCTTAGGCCTTCACTCCCTCTCTCTCATTCTTACTACCCTTTGGGTTTTCTTTAATTTCCTGATTTAAATGATAGATCACCATGTACTCATGCTAAAAACAATTTAAAAAAACAAAAAGCTTAGAATAAGAAGGTAAAGGTGAAAACAATCCTCTACACCCCAGATCTCTCTAGCCGTACCATTATTCAAAGGCACCTTCAACTTAAACCTTTCTCAGAAGTTTCTTACATTTTCCTTTGTGTGCAAACATTCCCACACATGCTGTATCTGTGGGTCTACAGTTAAAGATCTTCATGTAATTCATTGTTCCATTCAATGCTAATATGTTATTCTGCCACTTGTTTTTCCCATATGACAATGTTTCCTTTATTATTATTATTATTATTAATTTTGGTTTTAGAGACAGTGTTTCTCTGTGTAGCTTTGAAGCCTGCCCTGGAACTTGCTCTGTAATCCAGGCTGTCCTTGAACTCACAGAGATTCACCTGCCTCTGCATCCCGAGTGCGGGGATTAAAGGCGTGCACCACCACCACCTGGCTACGACCATGTTTCTTAGACACATTTCCACAGCAGCCTGGAGATTCTCCCAGGCACTTCATTGCTGCTTGGCAGCCTACTGTGTGGTTATACCCAAAGGGATTTAACCAGCTTCTTAAACTGGCATTAAATCCTTTTCCATTTGGGGAGATCACAAACACTGAGGGCACACACCTTGGTATTAAGCGTGCTGGTGCCCAGTTGAGAGATCATATCCCGAGGGTAAATTCCTAGCAGTGGAATTGTTGGGTCAAAGGCTATGTGCATTTTACATTTTAATAGATATTGCCAAATTGCCCTGCGAAAAGGTTGCTCCAATTTACAACCCCATTAACATTGTGTGAACTGCCTGTTTCCTCAAAGCCTCACCAGCTCTCTGTTCTGTCTAACTTTTAAGTATTTGCCAATAGGCACAGATGGCAGGTCATTATCATTTAAATTTGCATTTTAATTACAAAATAAACCTTGTTTCGCATGTTTATTGCTTAGTTGCCGAACTGTTTCTATTTTGTTTGTTTGTTTGTTTGCTTTTTATAAGTCAAACTATGCCCTTGTCCATTTCTGGCTTTTTACTTATTTAAAATTAGTCATCAAAACTAATTTGTTACCAGACTTTATTAGTTAGAAAGGACACAATTTTTCTTCTGCTTGCTTTTTTTCTTCTGCTTGCTTTTTTTCTTCTCAGATTAGTTGACAGTATTTATGGAGTTGAAGGGCTTGCCCTTCCTCTGATAGCATTGAGAGTTTCTTGCCACTCTTTGGTGAGTCTTCTCCCACAAGGACTTGAACTGTGTCCTTCATTTCTGCTGTGAATACTCTTCCTTCCTTATGCTTTTGCTATTTGCACGTCAGGTTTGGTTTCCCAGATATTTTTTTCCTGGTGAGAGGCATGGACTGGTTGGAGGTGATCACATTGGCTCTTGGCAATCTTATAGATCTGCCTGTTAGCTCCAGTGGCCTGCTGCCCAGGCGAGGCTACATGCCCCTTGAGAACAGAAAAAAGAAAGGCTCCAGGCTGCCAGGGAAGGCTCAGAAAACAGCTTGCTGCCTTCCTTTTACGTCTGGGATCCAAACCTGTCTTTTTCCAGTCAAGAGAACACTGAGCATATCTTCCGAGGAGGCTCACAGGGCAAATGGAAGGAAGACTGTGAGAAGGAGATGGACGTTTTCTGGTGGCACAGAACTACAATGAACAAAATCGGACGGAGGTGCCCTGTCTTAGGACTTATTGGGCCTATTTCAACTTTAACAGTATGAACCTAAAGGCACAGTTCTTCTGCTGAGAAAAAAAGGTAGTTAGAATCTGCCTATGTTGGGTCCATTGAGCTTGCTGAAGAAAGAAATAAGGAAAATAAAGGACTCTATAATATTTCCATCTCAGCGGTATTTCTTCAATGCATTCTCTTCTCTCAACAGACAAAAATTCCAATGGGAGGCTCAAGACATCTCGTGTAGAGCCTAGAGTTTCTGGTGTCCCTCCCATAGTTCCCTAAGTATGTTGGGTATTTTCCTTAAAGACCAAATGAGTTAATTGCACAATCAGTAACACGAGAGGTTTATATTTCTTGGCATGCTTGATGTGATATGCATGTTGGCAGAGTCCTACACGGCTTTGATTTGCAGCATAAATAATATAATCCTCTAGATCAAATTCCAGGTAATTTAGTTAAAAGGTCCTGAAGGACTGTTTCTTCCAAGTGTCTACCTCGTGGTAAATTGTGTAATTTGTATAATTATAAGTTGATTTGATGAGGATTGATTTCTTCATTAAGGGTGTAGTGTTACTAATATTAATGCTGATTACCATTTGTTGAGCATGCGGTCTATACTGTGTAGTGTGTATGTGTGTTTGTGTGTATGTGACACGTACTACATTACACATAAAATTTGTATGTATATCTTAATGTGGTTCTTGTGCCTCTTGTAAGATCTACAGCCTTGGTTCATCTTGTACTCACCACCTATGAAAAAAAAAAAAAACAGAAGTCCAGGTGGATCAAGTACCTCATGTGGCACCAAACAACCATCAAGTATGGGTTTCAGCTCTAACTAGGACCGTCTCATCTTAAATTCTATTTCTGCTCTCTCACCCTATCTCCTCCCCCAAAGCAGCCCAGATAGTGAGCACCAGGGCATAGCAGATTTTGAGACAGAGTTCCTCTGTGTACCCCTGGCTAACCTGGAATTCCTTCTGTAGATCTGGCTGGCATAGAATTTACAGGGAGCCACCTACCTCTTCTTCCTGAGTTCTGGGATGAAAGGCACGTGTCACTGCATTCTGCTGGAGCGTTAGTTTTATGTCAGCCTATGAGTATCGGTCTCGTTTGTTTTCCCGCTGCCTCCTCATGAGGTCGGTTATCTAACTGTTGTCATAGAAACCATAGCTCTAAGGATTCCGCAGATCTCCATTCCTGCCCCTGACTGCTATTCTTGCTGTTCTAAGATGTCCCCTGGAGAGCCCTGGGAAGGTAAGGGCGCTCTCTCTGTGTCTCTGCGTGGCAGCCTACAGTTAAGTCTGAAATGGAGAGATCAGAAGGCCAAGAGAGTCAAGAAAGAGGTCTCCCCAGGCTCCAAGACCTCCCAGCTGCCACCCTAGGCTACTGCTGACTGTTTTAGTCCTCTTCTTAGAGGACCTTATTCCTTGATTGTCGTGCTGCCCTTCTCGGGCTTCTGGATGTTGCTACTCTCCTGCCTCATCTCAGTATCCATTTCCAAACAGTTTTAGATGAGTACCCTAAGTGTAAAGTTTCATATGATGTCTTCAGACATTCATGTCGTGATACTTCATTCTCATTTTCTCCCACGCCGCCATTGTGCCCCTCTGCCCATCTCCTGTGAGTTCCCCTCCTTCTTGTGATAACTCTCCCTTGCTGCTGTCTTACCAGTGTATCATATCCCGAGATTTTCCTTAGTAATACCACCCTTCCCCAAATCCTCTTCCCCAGCGTCTCCTGAGTCCTTCTGTGTTAGTGCTCCCGAGAGGGCTCCCCCCACCCCGTTCCCTGCTCCTGTCCCCAGCCCAGCCTGACCCTTATCTGCTCCCTGTCTGGTTCTGCTCCTGTCCTGTTTCTCTGCAGTGATTTCCCCAAGGTCACTGTGGATCTTGCTGCAGATCAGACTGATGAAGGATAGGGACCTGGTTAGGAACTCCTGGCTGAGACCCTGGTTCTCTCACCGTGCGGTTTCTGCCTGGTTTCATAGTGTCCTCTCTTGCTTCTCTCCCTTCAATCATTATTTATTTGTTTATTAATAGATCCTAAGGATGGTACACTCTCATCCGTTACTCAGGTCTTAAACTCTTGCATGCCTGGCTGTTCTGGTCTCTCCAGTGCTCAGGAGCACCGTCTTCATAGTTTCAGCAAGGATATTAATCCCCATCACCTGACACACATGTGCATATGTGCCCAAAGACCCCCCTTTGCACTGAGCATAGGGTATTGATGACTCAGATGACATCCAGAGACATTCCATACTTTCCTCAAAATGCTGTATTCTTCCTGGTTTAAAAACTGTTGTAATTGATAGTCAAAATTATTACGATTTCATATGGCTCCCCTTTTATTTGTACATGACATGATGGCTCTGAAAAACTGTCCGTGCATGTGTCCACATAGTCAACTGCTCGGTGCCTTGATTGCATGAATGGCTGTCTCTCTGCCCACCCAGTGTCCTCCTCATAACCTTCATGTCCAGTCATCTCCCAGTCCTGGGGATGTACCTCCATCACTTGTTGAAACCTGCCTCCTTTCTATCCCCATGGTGCCTGTTGATTCAGATCGTCCTGACTCACCTAGCTCATGTGACAGCCTCTCCTGGTTGCCTTCACGCTGTAATTCGCAGAGCAGCCAGCGTTACTCCTGTGAGGTCAATGTCAGTTTCCAGTTATAAGCACTTTGGTGACTGCATTATCTTCAGAGCACATACCAAGGTCCTTCTAAGTGTAGCCTGCCCACCCCCCATTGCCTCCTTTCCCATGACAGAACCCAAGCTGGAGAGCTTCTGAATGTAGACAATGTGTAGTCCCCCGACGGTGTGTGCTCTCTTCTGACTCCATGCCACTCTTCACACTGTTTCCTCCACCCGAAGAGTTTCTGCTCCCAGCTCAGCTTAGTCGTGGTTCTGGTGTCAGCATAAATACAAGTGCTTTCAGAGTGCCTGGTGCCATGAGGGTGATGTGCCTCTCGGTCGCACACCTTGTATCTTCTCTCAGCTCCCTGTCGCTGCCCTACCGTGCTTGCCTGTTTACGGCGAGAGCCTTGGGGCCGGGGCCATGCTACACCCATACCCTAGCTCCTGTGCTATATGCCTGAAACATGGTAAGGTGCTCATGAAGGTTTGCAGCTGAAGTTGGGGCCAGAGAAGACCTTTATGCTAACTTCGGCTTTCCTGTTTGGAGAATTCAATTGAACTTCTTTGTTTTATCGCAAATGTATGACAAGTTCCCAAACCATAGATACAAAAGAAAGATATGAATCCATTATTGAAATGTACACAGAACTCTAACAACTAAACAGCAAGAAAACAAATAACCTGGTCTTAAAAATGGGCAAAACATTGGATAGCTGTTTCCCAATAGAATGCATACAAATGAGTAATAGGTATGTGATAAAGTGGTCACTACTGAACAGAGAAATGCAAATTAAATCCACAGTGATATATTATTTCATGACTGTTAGAATCGCTGCTATCAAAAGGGCTAAATACCTGACCAGCCCTAGAAACACACAAGTAACATTATACAGAGTATGCAGAATGTCTTTATGAATGTGTGCAACAATACTGTTTCAAATATATCATACATTATTATATTGTTACATATACATATGCAAACATATATAATGTATACATGTAACACTTAGTGTATGTATCACACATATACTATGATGTTGTTACTTCTATATATAGTGTTGTTACATCTCTCTATATAAAATATAATATATATGTAATATATAGATGTAACAACACTTAATGAAAATAGAGGCCATGAATTGGGAAGAGGTCAAGGAGGAGTATACAGGAGGGTTTAGAAGGAGGAAAGGGAATGGGAAAATGATGTAATTATATTATAATCTCAAAAAAAAGCTCAATTTAGAAATGTCTAGAGATTCATGTTAGCAAGGAAGCAGAGAAAAGGAACTCCTCTACACTGTTCACTGGAACATAAATTAGCACAACTTCTATAGACGTGGGACAGAGAGGCTCACATAAATTTAAAATAAAACTGTCTTATGATCCAGCAATCCTGCAATTGTACATACACCAAAGGCCATGAAACTGGCATGCTGAAGAAACGTGAACATTTCCATGTTAATGGTGGTCTGGATGTGGAATCTACCTAAGTGTCTACCATTGGATGGGAGGATAGAGTGCATGGTGTTTGGACGCAATCAGTATGCTAAAGCCTTTGGAAGAAGAACAAGCCTGTGTTTTTGACAGCCTGTATGGACCTAGAATTCCTATTTCCTTCTTCAGCAGTGCTTGCTAGATGAACCATCTTAGGATGGCTATGCTGTGCTGTGCTGGCAAGCCTGGCACCGGAGGACTGAGGCTGCATATTCTCACTTGTATGTGAAATCTGAAAAAGTTGAACTTGGAGAAACAGGATAGGGAATGGTGACTGCCAGGCCCTTGCTGGGAAGATGGGGGGAAGGTGTTCATCTGAAGTACAGAGTTGTATTTAGATGGACGTTCAGGCCATCTATCTACTCTACAGAACGGCGACTATGGTGATACATGGTGCATTTGAAAATTTTGCCAGGCATGGTGGTGCACATCTGTAATCCCAGCATTCAAAAGGCTGAGGTAGGAAGATTGTGAGTTTAAGGGTAACCTGAGCTACGCAGTGAGACCTTGTCTCAACAGTGACTGAAAAATGATGGAAAAATGAACAGAAGAAATTTGCTTGGAGAATGGCTCTTTAATGTTCTCCTTATAAGAAATGAGAAGCATGTGAAGTAAATGGGTATCTTTTATTATTTATTTATGTTTAATTTTAGATTTTCGAGACAGGCTTTTTCTGTAGCTTTAGAGTCTGTCCTGGAGCTAGCTCTTGTAGACCAGGCTGACCTTGAACTCTCAGAGATCCTCCTGCCTCTGCCTCCCAAGTGCAGGGATTAAAGGTGTGTACCACCACCGCCTGGTGTAAATGATTATCTTAATTAGCTCAATTTAATCATCTTATAATACATACATTATATCAAGTTATCACCCCATAAACTGTAATATGTATATGACAAAATAACTTTTGTTCTTAGCCTTACATGGCACCAATGCCCAAGCACCCAGGTCTTCCTTCCATGATCCCAGGTTTAATAGATCTGCTTCATTTATTGTGGCATCAAAAAAATCTGTCTTGCAAAGGAAGCTATCAGTCTCTCTCTGTCTTCCAGAATGATTTCTGGAATGAACCAGCTGCAGGAATGCTGAACCTTCTGGACAGCCAGGACCATCCATGCCTCATGCAGCCCTAGTTCCCCAGCTGTTCCTCACAGCTGGGCATAAGCAGTGCCCACTGTGTGCTAGACTCAGCTTTCTCTGCCTTGCATATAGCAACTTTTACAAGAACACAGTAAGGCCATTACCAGGGACTAAATAGGCACAGAGAGACGACAGAATTAATGTAAGTTTATAACAAGTATTACAAGATAGAGCTTGGATTTAGTTTGCAGTGGTCTGATTTCAGAGACATCCACCTCCAGATGACAGCAAAGGATGAGGCTAAGGCTTCTAACTCAGAACCTGAACGTTAGGGGTAACACGGTAACCAGCTCACAGTGTAGCCACAGCTGTTCAGGAATGGTGCATCCAGGGTGTCTAGATATTGAACATCCAGAAAGAATGCTGCTGTCAAATGTTTCAGATGCTACAAGTCAGAAACCATATTTCAAGTCAGTGTGCCCAGCAGGGGTGCTCAGTATTCACTCGGAGGACATGTCTTGCGTTACTGGGACAGAGTAGGGAAGACTGAAGGTCTATTGCTTGCTGTCAACTGCTTTGTCTGCTCTGGGTTATTCGTGAAGACACTAAGAGGAACCATCATGCCTAATGCATGGTAACTCAGACTTGTCAAGGAATCAGGTTCTCCTGTCCCCTTAGCCAATGTCTTCCTGTCCCCTAGTCACCTAAGGGCTTGTTGTAAAACAAGCATCTCACACAATCTTGAGTGTCCTTGTGGCCATCAGCTCTGGAAGTACGAATTCTTAGTGACCTCTGACTTGGCAGCCACCTTGGCCCTGCTACTCCAGGCTTCCTTCCCTCCCCGTAACTTGTATCAGTTAAATTGATTGGTGCCATGCTTCTTTTCTGAGTGGTTGCTTTTGAAGGCACCTTAACTGAATGAGGGGCTGGGAAGACAGATTTGTCTGTCAGGGAGTTCTTCAGCAACCCAGGGTGTAGTCTGGCTCTGTATTCCAGGTCAGAAAGCTGGCCACCTTAGCCCTTCCCTATGCTGTTCTTCCCTGGCCTCCAGCTCCATAGCCAAGAAGCTTGGGTGTATGACTTCGCTTGTAGCACTCACCCCTAGCTACCACTCCTACACTCAATCCCAGAGAACTACATGCTTGACTGCCAACTATTTGCTGATCAGGGAGTTACCTTTATCCCCAGGGGAGATGCCCTAGTGACTCAAATCATTTTTAGGAACAGAAGGAGAATGGGAAGAGGTGATATGTTCTTGTTGTCATTTTGACACTGGCAAGGGACCCCACAGGTCCAGGGGTGGGTTTCCTGGTTCCTGGGAAAGTGTGGTGATGCTATCTGAAGGTGCAGAGGCACAGATGTCTCTAGCAGACCATTCTAGGGTAGCATTTTTTTCTAACTGCTGTATTTCCTGAGCCTGGCAGAGCAGAGATTTGGGGCTGGTATGTTTGAGTGCACCAATCCCCCTTGTCCTTTATCCTGCTTCTGACTTACAGCTAAATCCAGTCTCCAGCTACTGGGCATTCTAGGTGATAGCATGGCTGTGGTTTCATCCTCCCAAAGGACAAAAAGAAAGGGAGGGGAGGGACTGAGGAGTCAGAGCAGTGACTGATACAGGAACTGGGTTTGAGAGGCTTCCTGTTGGCAGCATTGTTGATCTGGACACTGTGGTACCCTCATCATTGTTGTGGCGTCTGAATCTAGACTAGATTGTTCTACCATCTTCACATTTGTTTTCTATCTTGAGAAAACTGTGGACAAGAGCAAGATAATCTGTCTAAGGAGTTTCAAGGCATACTGGTTCCAGTTACACCCTCTAGTATTATTCACGGGGACCAATGGTCATTGGGAGGGGACCCATCGTGATTTATGTGTGGCAGATTGTGACATATTGATTATGTGAATTCTAGTAATTTCTAATTCCTAGAAGGATCATGCATCATTTCATTCAAGTCCAGCAGTGAGGGGTATAAGACAAAGCTTAAGGTTGCCAGCAAGATGATGATGCTCTTTGAAAACTGTGGTTTCTTTGTAGGATAGTATGTTTGACACAAAAGAAAAAGAGTCCTTGTGGCCAGCACATCAGTCCTCCTGGGCTTTGCCATTAGCAAAGGGGTGAAGGGGATGTCATGTTTTAATGGAATAGTGGCCGCCAGTGTCATTCACTCCCACTGCCCACCTTCCCTTTAAGTAGAATTTCTGCTCAGTTTAGGTTGCATGGCAAACTGGTTCCAGTGGGAGGGGTTGGGGTGGAGCTGGATTGGCGAGGCCAATAGGATAGTGTACGAAAGGGCTTTGGTAGTGTTTTTGGCTCTCTCTCATGACTCACAGTGCCAGCCACTTGCCATGGGCCCTGCTGGGGGCTGGCTCTGGATTCTACTGAATCAACACTGACTAAAGATACAGTGGTTTTCATTTCCTGTGACTCACTGGCCAAGATAGACTGCGGGGGCCCCGGTCTGCGAGCTCAGGTACTTCAGCTTTGTTCAAGGACACAGCCTGAGAGGAAAGCCAGTGTCAGCAGACCCCACTTTTCTTCCAGAAGGCATGTTGGGGTTACATTTGGGAAAACAGGGGCTCACACATTTTATAGGCAGGTGATTCGAACTCCTAAGTTGAACCAGGGTTTCTGAAGCAGATGCTGAGGTTGGGCCCAGGAAGGGAGCAGGAACAAGGCCCTCCACACATCTAGAGAAACATTCCTGGGCTCGTGGGTTTGCTTCAGCCAAAACCTCGAATGAGCCACTTCCGTGTGCGTTTGGCTGTGATGAGGCCTTTTATTGCATTTATAAACGTCCCCCGAGGCTATTACTCAAAAGGGTTCATCTAATAAATAGGACAACTAATAATTATTCTGTTTCAGATTGCTAGCTAGGTGTAACTTCTTTGAGGGGTCAAAAGTGTTATGCTTGCTCAACATTGCTGCAGCATTCTGACTCCTGTGGTTACAGAGCTGGAGTTCAGGTAGGGTCAGGAAACTGAGGGAGGCACATCCGCATGACGCCTTTCATATGGGGGCTCCCTTCTGAAAGCAGCAATAGATAAGGCTGTTTAATCATGTGTGAGGTGCCATAGAGTCCAGCTAGTTCATGCTCAGGTCCTCTTTCCTTACTTTCAGGGTTCTGGGCTTTTGGTCTGCATCTGGACATGGGAAGGATCCCTGGAGCCATTTTGTTTGCTTGTTTTAAAGAAACCTGTCTTCAGAAACAGTGCATCTTCCCGTTTGGACTGTCTGTTCTGCTCCTGTGTCTATCTTTTCTCAGCCCACACACCACTGAAGAAGAGTGTGTGTCCCATCTGTGCTTCTTACCCATGTACTGAGGAGTAACAGGCACTGGTGATACGTGCAGCTTTGCCCAAGTTAGGGCTGTGAGGAGCCATGTCTAACTTAAGAGGTATGGGAGAGTTTGTTCTAATTTCCTGAGTACCCACTAAAAAGATCCAGTTAACTGAGTTCCACAAAAGAGGGGTTATCTCCTTTAACTGTTTTTAAGGAACGTGCCTGGTTTAGGCACCATGCAAGTATTATCATTTCCAGAAGTCAGCGCGATTGAGGCATAATTTGCACCCTCACTTACGTTACTTAAGTGATTTCAGTGTTGGCAGGATGTGTAGTAACAGGACAACCATTGCAGTCAACATGGAGCGCAGCTCTACCACCTGAGAGTTCCCTCGTCCTAGCTCCTGGCAGTTGTGGATCTGATTTGGTCCTTTTCAGGGTATCAAGGATGTGGAGTGTACAGATGTCACCTTTCAGTGCCCTGGAGACCTTTCTGTGTTACCGAGCACTCGGAACAGAATTCTTAGCTGTCTGGTGCTCTGTGGACCATTGAGCTCCACTTTGGCTTCATACTCCTGCTGACTTCTGGGACTTGTAGTCTTCCAGCTGGGCACTGAAATGTCTGTAGAGACCCCTGGGATGAGGATGTTTCCTAAGAGGATGAAAGCCCCCAAAGCATCCTGGTTTCCTGACTGTGCCCGGTGATGACAGAGGAGCAGATTGAGATACCACTCATGTTTGACCTTTGAGTCCTGCTGGTCATTGACTGGCATCCTGTGGGCAGGGGGCAGCGTTCAGCTCTGGAGGTAGCTGTCTGATATCTACTCCAGGAAAGGCAAACCAGGATTCTGGGTCCAGAAGATGCCAAAGGGAAATGCGGGCTCCCCCAGAAAAATAGCAGTACCCCCCCCCCAGAGCAGTTCACTCTTCAGGTACAATTGTGTAACTTTGGATATATTTTCCTAAGTCTAAATATGGGTTATTAGCTGAGCTGGTCTTAGGGCATTTATCAAGTTCCCAGATTTATCTTTCTTAAAGTTTCTCACAATTAATGACTAGTACATTTTTAAGTTGCATCTATATAGACATGTGGACATACGTATTTCCATGTCCTGAGGCTTCTGAGTGCTACCTGTAGTCTTAAGGTGTGCCATTTCTTTAGTCCTGAGAATTGCCTCTTGAACAAAGGAAGGACCAACTTGATCTCTCAACTCAGTGTCTGAGTCCTAAATGCCTTGCTTATGATGAAGTCTGTTGGAAACAGCCCAAAAGTCTCTTAGCTTCTGCCTCTTGCCCCCTGAAAGTAGCATGCCAGTGTTTTATGCCTGTCTCCCCAAATTGAGACTTCAGTGAGAAGTTAGGATCTTCAGGAATGCATTGGGAGGAAATATTACTGTAAATACACATTGTACCAAGTCTGAATGACAAGATGGAAATGTTCTTTATGTTAACGGTCACTATAGATTCCGTAGTATCTGGGAGAACTCTAACCATGCCTTGCAATGCTGCCATACTCTGAAACGCTGCTGCACTGAAGTATGCACTTGACTTCAGTCGACTGAGTGGAGGGAAAAGAAATACTTGCCTATCATCTTTGACACTGCATGGGGGTTTTCACGGAGACCAATGGTGAGAAGCGTGGAGAAGTGTGTAAGACATGACTCTCCCAGCTGTGGTTCCACTGAAGGCCACAAGGGATGATTGCTTCCCTAGGGTGACCCAGCTGAAGTTCAGATGGAGCCTCCTTAGCATTTTTGTTTTGATCTCTTTCTTGAGTGGATTTTGCGTGGTGTGTGTGTGTGTGTGTGTGTATGAGAGAGAGAGAGAGAGAGAGAGAGAGAGAGAGAAAGAGAGAGAGAGAGACTTGAGCATTAATAGATTGCAAAATCTTCCCACCTTTCCCCCAATAATTAGAAACTGGCTATCAGAAGTAACAAATGCGTGTGAGGGACTCTGAATCTGCACATTAGCCAGAGCACAGGATAGGAGTGAAAGGTCTCAGTTGCAGTACGCTCTCAGAGTGAAAGTTCCTGAGCCACAGAGAGGTCTAGGAGAGGCAAGGGAAGCGTGGTCCATGTGGATGCTTATGTTTCACTGTAGGTCCCCTGAAGCAAAGGCTGATGCAGTTCTTTTTCCAGTCTGTGCAGGAGTTGACCAATGACAGGAATGACATTTGCTTCTAATCACTCGCCCATCTTAATAATGCTGAAAAGATACGGGGGCCAAGAGCTGTGTAGTCCCCAGAGCTTCGTGACCCGGAATCTTTGCCAAGTTGAAAGAGATCTCAAATCTGGGGCGAGTTACAGTTCTATGGTTTTGATCATGGCCTTCTTGGAAGATACTTATTAGGGCCATTTGTTGACAACATTAAGAATTAACAAATTATGTTGTTAAAGCATAACAAAAGTTTAATGGTCTCATTAGGGGACCTATAAAGTCTGTTACTTAAGAGAGGAATATTGTGGTGTTGGAAAGCACGAAATATTTACAGAAAGACTCTTTAGAGTCTAATTTCTAGAACCGAAGCAAAGCTCAGCTTTTGTGGTCAAAAGAATTACAATAAAATAGTAACAGAGAGAAGCAAAATCCTTTTACATTGGGTGACGGTGGACATCCCCTCCCCGTACTGTGAGTGTAAATATATTGAGTTAACTATTTTTAAAGTTAAAAATTGGACATAAAGGAGAGACATTTTACTTTCTTTTTAATGTACAACAGAGTTTGTTTTTTGTTTGCTTTTGGCTTGATATCTTGTATGGGATGACTGTGGGGAAGGTGTACCTACTCTCCTGCTTGTCCCAAGAGAGGAGGGACTTCTGGGTCACAGGCAGGTCCTTGTTGCAGTCTGAGGAATGTGCCCATGGGACTCAATAGAAGGGAGTAGAAATCAGTGTTGGCTCAAGCATGCACGGTGGAGTGAAGGGCTGGTCTAAGATGCCAGGGGCCACCTTGTGGGGGATAAAAGGGCAGGATGAGGGAAGGAGCAGAGAGTAAGTTTCTGGCGATGAGAGAACCACTTGCCAGTTGGGAAATTCGTTCATCGTTGTTGCAAAAGTGAACTGAGGCAATTTCATGTCGTTCAGCTGAATTCAGATCAAAGTGTGTTTGGGTCTGAAATCTCTGGAGAATTGTTGAAAGAATTCTAATTCAGGATTTGATCTCCAGGTCTGTCATTCAGAGTGGAATACTTAGATAGCTAGCCCACAGGTTGCTGTTTTTCTATAAATAAAGGAGTGTTTTTTTTCTTAGATTCAAAAATGAGTTTATTCAACAGTCTGTGGATTTGTTTTGTATGTTGAGTGTCAATAGACATGCCCAGAGGCAGAAAAATGTAATTTGTGAAGCTTCAAAGTGGGTGAGAGTGGACACAGTAAGCTTTTCTTGTTGATGCTCACAGGCCAGCAAAGCTAACCCTAGAGAGCTTTGTGGAGCTTCTAGCAGAATCTTTATTTGCTGGTGGGGTGCTTGGTTTTTGTTGGGGGGGATTGTATGAGAGTGTGTATGTGGGTGTCCGGATCTGACTCAGTTCTAGAAGAATCGTGTGCTCTTTATCCAGAAGCTGGGGGTTTTGGAGTGAACCATCCCACAATAGTGGAACCCGCCTCCCCAGCTCATTTAGGCCGCAGAAGCTCCCAAACACTGGACACTCTCGGCTAGCACTGGTCAAGCTCATCACCTTCTGACTGACCAGAACAGCATTGTGCAAGGGATCTGAAGACGGAATCGGCTGACTGGAAGGAGATGTCATTTTCCAGAGACTTCCGTACCTCTACAGGCTTGGTCCCTGGCTGCCAGCCGAGGTAGGAAGACTGAGTGGACTTGGGTCCTTCCTCTCCACCACGACTCAGTCCTTCACCTGCCTGGAATTTTCTAGGTGGTTGGGAGTTGAGCTGTCTGGTTTGACAGGAACTAGGACAGTTCTTTGAAAACCCATTTGAGCCTTTACCAGCAGCCCTACATCTCAACATGCTTGGCAGCCTTCAAAAGACATTTCCTCAACCAAACCTGATACCCACCCGTTTTAGTCCTGCTCTGTCTGCTCAGGGTCAGCTCTGGTGGGTCAGCATTGGTGTCCTACTAGCTGGTGTTCGTATGCATGGCAGTGGCCCAGCAGCAGGCAGGACTCAGGGCAACAGGAGTGGCGGTGGTGGAGGGTGATTGCGGGAGGGGGCAGAGAGAGGACTGGAGGCTACTGTGCGCTATGTCCTTGGTCCTGCTTCTGAAACTCCAAGCCCTGTGATCTCCTCCTCCATGCTGGTGGTGAGGGTTTGAAGCTGCTGAGCTTGAAGCTGATCCTACCAGCAAAGTGACCAAGCTTCAGCTCAGAAGATCTGTCTCTCTGTCTTGCAAAACTGTAGTGTGGCCTGAAATGAAAGTGTTTGCACAGTGCCCCACCCTATCCCTGCAGGGTAGCTGTTCTGTTGGCCCTGGCAGCCCAGCACCCCAAAAAGCACATTCCAGGGCCTTCTCCTTTGAGTTGTGGCAGGGGATATGGATCTGACCATGAAAAGCCCAACCTAGACAAGAAACACTCAGGACTCTGACAATTCCTTTGAAAACCCTTCAGTCCCTAGGGACAAAGGCTTAGGAGGGACCACAGTGTGTTGACTCATGGCGTATTCAAAGGGATTGTTTTCTTTTGAGGGTAGGAGAAACAGTTGTGATTTTAAAAAAAATATCACCTTTCCCTGTCTCTTTGAAATTGTTCTTTGTGTTCTTTGACATAAACGGCAATTTTACTAAGTGGCAAAAGACATACCATCTAAAGAAAAAAAGAGTTTAAGTATCAATGGGGACAGGATCATCAAATCAGCTTTTGTAACATAGTAGCACACTGTGCAGGTAGGGTGCCTAACTGGAGAGAAGGTGGGTAGAAGTCAGGTGACTGCAAACTAACCCCCCCTTCCCCCGCTCTCAAACTCATGGAGGACCATCTGGGCGCAGTGCTGAACATGATTGCTGGGAATGGAACCTGACCTCCCTTTCCTCATGTGTTAAATCTGCTCCAGTTTTATTCTCCCATCTAATTATCAGCTTTGCTGGTGCAAGTGTCTACCTTTTGTAACAACCAACCCTGTTAGTATCACTGCTGTGATTACCAAGTAGCTAGAGCCCTGATCAGTGAAGACTTGATCAGGGAAGGCTTGTTCCTCAGGTAGACTTAGGCATGATCTTTCTTCTATGCCTGTGCCAGGAGGAGCACCCTCCAACAGGTTCATTGCTTTCTTCACCTTGAAATGTTTGGATTCTAGGTCATCTTACTATCAGGGATAAGACAGGCCTTATTTACCCCAGAATGGAAGGGATGGCAAGGAGGCCCACGTTTCTTTCTGGATTTCTCACCGCTTGCACGGTTCTTTGGAATTCCAGAATGCGCAAACTGTTAGGGACCTGTTGCTTTTGAACTTACCAAGAAATCAATGTCCACACCCAAGTGTTCACACCCAGGCAAATGTTTTAGTTCACTAAGAGGTACTTTTGTTTTGATAAAAAACACTGACATTCAAGTTGCCCTGAAAATTGCCTGAAGACAATTTTAGTGTGTTGAATTAATTTTATGCCAAGATCCAGTTTCAGGCTTCAGTCAACTGACTTGAAAATGCTCACCTGACTATAAGCTCTTTGCATAGTTCAGCAGGCCTGCTTAAAGGGTCTTAGGGGAGCAAGACAGGCAGATCTATATCTTGTGCTAAGGGGAGCAAGACAGGCTAACTCCTGCGTGTCTTTGATCTAGGGAACCTTACTGATGGAAGGCCAATCCTGGATATTGTAAGACAATATCTGAAAGCAAAACCACAAATATTTTGATCCCAGTATGAAGTTTTCTGAGACTCAACTCTGAACCCATTTTTTGAGGGGGGGGGCTTGTCATAAAAATCTCTACCCCAATCTATCACCACAAAGTGTTTTGTAGATCAATTGTAAATTTTATTAAAAAAACAATCAGTATGCCTGGGCTTCATAAAATTTATACATGAATATATATACAGACACAAATAATATTAAAATAAAAATCACACTTGGTTTCACGTGGTGGTGGCCCTGGCACCCCACAAGCATAATGTTAACTTCTCCTTTAAAGAAATTGCTTGGCCCAAGGAGACCACAGTTAGGTAACCACTAATAAAGCTGTAGCCGTTGCCTGCAACATTTCAATTCAGGTTCCAAAAATATATAAATAATTTAATTACAAAACCCAACAACATTTCCCCCTTTTTTGGCACAGTGAAGCATTGGTTGGTAGCAGAGAAAAATGTCCGAAGACTGACAGCTCTCTCACATTCAGTCACGCCTGTGAATACCGCATACGCACACCCAACGGGCCCCAAAACCCCAAACAGTAGTCATATCATTTATCCCATGGAGTGGTTCCCTGATGTACTTTTTTCTTTTTTGAGGGTGGGGAAGATAAATCAGTGAAAGGTGCAACAAAAATAGTAGGAGTAGGAGGGAGAGGAAAGCTTTTATATAGCAAAGGACAGACTTGGCCAAAAATAGAAAAAAGAAAGGCTTTGATCCTCCTTACAAAAGACAAAGGAAACTATTCCGGACTAAGTTAAAACACTTGGGTCAAAATGTTTAACTTTAAGGCACGTCTGAAGGAGATTTAAAAACAAAAAAAAAAACCCAAACAACTCTATTCCTCTGGAGAGTGGAAGGTGCACAGCCTTGGAGCCTGCATAGCAACCTCCTCAACAAATGGAGTCCCGGATCCCACCCCAGGCCCTCTGCTGAGCTCAGAGCTCACTTCAAGCTAGCAGCGTCTCCACCGGGTAGGACAGGTGCGGGCCGGGACCGCAGGCCGAAGCCGCCTGCAGGGTCGCGGGCAGCCGTAGGGGGCAGTACAGGTGCGCCGCACCGCCTGTCTCGGGACCTCGGAATGGCTTGGTTGCGGTGGCGGCGGGGGACAGGGGTGTCAGCAGCAGGGGTGCTGCGGGCTGCACCTCGGCTCCGCGCGACGCCAGCTGCGTGGGCTCGCCCGCGCCGTAAGCACAGAGCGGCAGCAGGGAGCCGCCCGGCGCCGAGGGAAGGAGCGCGGGGTAGGCACGCAGCGGCGGGCAGGGAGTCGCTCCCCAGGGCAGCTGCACCCCTAGAGCCGTGTCGCCGTCGCGGCGGCTGCGGAACGGCTTGCTGAGGATGCTGTCGATGGCGAAGGAGCTGGAGAACTTGCTCGCCGGGCTGGAGCGCTCCTCCTGGCGAGCAGGCGAGCGCGCGATCGGGGAGGACCGGGCGGCTGGCGCGGACTGAGGGGTCTCGGCGGGTCCGGGTGGGGCTTCCTCGGGTCGCAGCCCCGACGCGGGGACTGTCGTTCGCTGGCTGAGGCGCTTGCGGCGGCGGCGGAAGACCCCATCAGCGAAGGTGTATTCGCTGTTGGGGTTGAGCATCCAGTAGTTGTCCTTGCCCCAGGGCCGCGAGGGGTCGCGCAGCACCTTGACGAAGCAGTCGTTGAGAGAGAGGTTGTGGCGCACGGAGTTGCGCCAGCCAGTGTAGCTGCCCCGGAAAAAGGGGAACTTGCCCATGAGGTACTCGTTGATCTCGGCCAGCGTCAGGCGTCCGCCCGCGGAGTCGCGGATGGCCATGGCGATGAGTGCGATGTAGGAGTACGGGGGCTTGGGTCGCCGCGTGTAGGGCTTGCTGCGTGCGCCCTCGCCGCTGCCCACGCTGCCCGCGCACGGCCCTGTCGCGGAGGCCTGCGCTCTGTCCTCTGCCACCTCGGAATCGTCCTGGGAGCTGGGCCCGCCACCCGAGCTCCTCTCGCCGCCACCGCCCTCCAGATCCCCCGCACCGCCGTCCGCCGCTGGGCTGTTGGCCGCGCAGTCCCCGTCAGAGCCTAAGGAGTCGTCGCCAGCCGCAGACAGCGGAGATGGCGCGTCGCTGCTGCCGGCCCCCTCCAGGTCACTGCCCGTCTTGTCCCCGTGGGCGGCGCGCGGGGCGAACACCTCCAATTTCATGCCGGCGCTGGTGCTTCTCGTCTGGCGCTGTACCCCTTTCCTGCGAGGTCGTAGGAAGCGAGTGCTGCGCGGGGTGGCGATCTCGCGGGTCCGAGGGACTGCTCCTGCCTCTTTCTGGTAGGCAGTCCTCTTCCACTGGAATGTTAATTTTTGGAGGGGTTATGAGTGCTGGATAAATTGAGGGTAGGAGAAGCAGAAGTTGGTGCAGTACTGTCCTTACTCCGAGGTTTAGAGATTTTAGGCGGAAAGAAAGAGAGGGATGAGGGGCCACCCGGCGGAGCGGGTGCCAGAGCAACCTCGGGATTCCGTTCTGGGAGGAAGGAACCGGCGCATCTGCTACCCGTCCAGGCGTTCAGAAGGATTTCTTCGTTGAACGTCCAGATCTCAGGCAGGCGTCCTCCAGGCACCGACAGGCACCGAGCTGACGTCCGATGGCGTACCCGCTACTCTTGAGGATAAGATTTCTTTAGCCTCGAGAGCCCGTGGAACCCAATCTTCGAGGCCACCGCGTCCGAAGCCGCCGTGCCACCGCCGGCGTCCCGGGCAGCATGTCCGCACTGGCCGGCCGCAGCAGAATCTCGCCTCCACCTTCGGTCCGGCCCAATATAACCCTGCAGCGGCTCGGCGGGGGCGGGGCCTGGGCGCCCACGGTCAGGGGGTGGGGGAACAAGGTGGCCGCCGCTCCCCCGGGCGCTCACCAGGCCGAGGCCACGCGGCGGCGCGGCCACAGAGTATCTCCCGGCGCAGGTTGTTTGTTTTGGGTCTGGCCGGCCCCGCCCTCCTGGTCTCACCAATAGGGAGCGAGCGCGCGGCTGGGGTGTGCGCCTGTGCGGCCGCCCGGCCCGTCCCGCCGCGCAGGTGGGAGCTCCTGGCCCGCAGCGACCACCCTGGGGGTTTCTGCTCCTCGGGGATTCACTGAGAGATCATGCTACTCTACCCCGTAGAGCTGACACATTTTGGTACCCCCATGGAGGACACCTAAAACGGCCGGGCCGAGGGACTGGGACTTTACATAGGTCTGGCCGCCATCCTGAGCTGCGTGTGGCGTGCGTTTTTGGTAGCAAGAGCAGTCAAAACCCAAAAGGGGTGTTCTTAAGAAAGCAAACCCCTCTGGTGATGGCTGAATCGTTTAACTGCAGAAACCTCACTGAACAGCCTTTGCATTGCCCTCTTCTTGGAGCCTCGTGCCCTTCTTATGATTCTTTTCCATGACTAACTTTTCACCTGTAACAATGAAAAACCCTGGGCTTGAAATTATGAGCCCTTTTGGTTGATCTTGCCTCTTGCTCCTTAGCCAGCCTCCGACTTTCACTTTTATTTTGTCATACCTGGCTGGAGGCTCTGGGGAGAGAGAACGCCCCATTCTTCTGCGGGGGAAAGACTGCGTTGTGAGAAGGGTGCCAGGCTCTGCCTGCACTTGAGTTCTTTTACAGAGCCCTCACCCTTACAGTTTCTGGGGTTGGCAATCAACAAGAATCACAGGAGGGCGTGTGTTCTGTGGGGCCTCAGCCAAGAGCAAAGAATGTTTACCGCCATTTGTCTTCAACTATCCTCTAGGATTTGCCTTGGCTTCAGTGGCACCGGTGTCATACAGGAAAGGAGGCCCTTTCTATCCCTGAGACTCTCTGGACCTGCGCCAACTCGGTGTCAATACTCCAAAAGAAGGGGGCCTTGGGCCGGGAAGAGTGCACTTCTGACCCTATGCCTACTGCCAGCTTCCTCCTTCTTCCTGCTTTTGTTGCAAACAGCTTCGAGGCTGCGACTATGTGGGAGCGCATCTTTGAAGTTTTTTATTACTTTCCACCCTTTGTGTGGAAAACGTACACTAGCTTCTCTCATCTTCAGTCAAGAAGCTGTGAAGGCGTTCACAGTGCAGTGGGGATGACAGTCAGGGAGGAATCTGATATTTTGTGTTATGGATTACATTACTGTTTACTATCTGGTGTACAGCTAAAACTGTGTGTGTTGGGAGGAATGGTCCCTCCAGTCCCGGAAAGGAGCTACGTTGGAGGGTTTTGCCTTAGCTCTAGCCCGAGAATGAATGGTTCCAAGGTCCTGGCCAGGGAAATGAGTTGGGAAGAGGAATTAGCCCAACAAGGAGGCAAGGCATTGTTTTGGCCAGGGATAAAAGATGTTTTTAATGAAGGTTGTCCTTGTTTGAACTCTGGGGGTAGGCAGGGCAGGATAGGAGGATTCATGCCTGTTTCGTGGAGGAGATACATCTAGGAGGGTTGAGACTCAGACAGGCCACGAGGAGATTCCAGGTCTGGGATCACTGGTGGTTGCCAGGTAGGGTAGCCCACCTCACTCCCAGTTCCTAAACACTAATCTAGAAAGAAAAGAATTTAATCCCTAAAACAATGATTTGTTTAGTAGACTGGGATAGACTCCCATTGGAAACAATGATATCCTGTTTTATGTATCAGGATAGTGAAGAACCTTGTAGTATAAAGACCACAGAGCCATCTAACTGTTTTCTCTCTTCTCCTCTGTTTTAGACCGGTTGCATTCTACAAGACTCAACACCTAGAAACTGGGTTCACTTAGTCTCATAATTCTTCTGGTTCAGTGGGTCCCCAAGAGGTTTCCTGCTGATTGTACTTCCTGGACATGAAGCACGTGTAGCCCGGAATTATGGAAATGACTGGGTTTCTCTCCTTGTTAACCTTTGTCAGCAGCCATATTGAATCTAAAGGGAAAGTAAACTTAAAGCAGCCTTCAGTTGGAGACCTGGGACCCCAGGCAAATGTGCAATATAATTTGACTAAGAAGAGAGAAGCTTCAGGTATAAAGAAAGGGCTACAGCCAGGAGTCCCAGGGTAAAATGTTAAGTAGTTTCTGGGGCTCAGAGAGGGCCTGGATTGGGGACCAGGAGTTGGGTAGTCGAAAAGGGGCTCTGCAAAGACAGACAAAGCCTGGCCCTTTTGTTTCCCTGGATTTGGTGTAAACACTGAAGAAGGGCAGTGCTTGGGTGGCTCTCTGTTCTGGCCACGTCTTTCTAGTTTGGAGGGATAGTTTATCTTGTAGATGCTGAGGATTTTGAAAGCATTGGTACAGAAACCACTGTGGGCATGACAATAGTGGGTAAGGCCCAGGTAGCTTTACATATCCTTCCCCTACTTCTTTTCAAAAGCCTTCAAATAGTATCAAGCCCATTTGTTTGTCTTGTCTTGGTTGAGCAGCCTCCTTTTGGTCCTCTGGCTGGAGACATGCTTGAATCCAAGAATCCTGGTATCTGCCTAGGGTGATTGACCAGATGCCAACTCCAGTTTGTGCTTCATGTCCAGGGACTACAACCAGCAGGGAACTTCTTGGGGAGCCACTGAACCAGAATTACTGGGCTAACTGAACCCAGTTTCTAGGTGGCGGGTTTTGCAGAATGCAAGTGGAGAAGAGAGAAAACAACTAAAGAAAAATTGGGAAAAGATGAAAAATAGATTATCTAGGTCAAGACAGAGGCTAGAGATATTTGAGAAAGTGGCCTGATTCTGGAACCTAGAGACAGAGTCCTAATTACTGTAGCGTGGTGTGGGAAGGTATTATCCAGGAAACAAAGAAAGCCCTGGGCTTCTTTATTACAATAGGATCCCAGCTTTGACCCTGGGGACGTTGATCCAGCCTTCAATCCTGACCAGATCTCGGAAATTTTCATTGCTCAGATTTAGTCCAGTTTTGTTATTGTCTAATATTTTTTGAACTTTCAATTTGAAAAGCAGAATAGACATCTTTGGAGTATCTTTGCCATAAGTTAATGCTGGTCCTTAAAACTCTTAACTTTAGGGTTGCTATTTCCAGAGTAAGTTAAAAATCAGACCTTTCCTGATGCTTATCATGGGAAGAGGCCTGCATCTCCATGAAGATTAAGTGACTCTCACTTTTCAGAAGAGTGCTGGCATGTTGATGTTATAGACTGGGAGGATGGCTCGGGCAGTAAGATGCAAGTATAAGGACCTGAGTTCAGTTCCCCAAACCAACGTGAAAATAAAAGCCGGGTCTGGTGCAAACAATTTTCATTCCAGCACTGGGAGGGCAGAGACAGGTAGATCCCTAGGACTCACCAGGCAGCCTACTTGGTTAGCTCTAGGCCAGTGAGAAACCAGGTCTTAAAATGAACAAACAAAGCAGGTACCCAAGAAGTCGCCTTTAGCCTCCACACTCATTTGCATAGGCCCTTTCATACCCCCCCCCCCACACCTATGCACAAGCACACACATGAACATACACAGACACACAGAACAATAATATGAACACCAACATTATTACTAATAATATCCTCAGTCACCAGAGTTTACTCTTCTAGGTGCTTTTTGTGTCTTCAAGTTTAAGGAGATCATTTTGGAGGGAGAGACTGTTTTTGGAATCCCGGATGGTGGATTTTCTGGGGCTAACCCAGAAAAGTTGCCAGGTGTAAAGTAAAACCAGGAAAGGGGAAAGAAAGTTCCTGGGTGAACAAGCCATTTCCTTTGGCCATTTACTCCTAATCTACGGCCAGCACCCCGACCTCTATTCCGGAAAGAGAAAGTCAAAAGCCTCCCGCTTGGACACCTGGTGGGACTTGATAGTGGAGTTGTCCGGAGGGACAGAGTATATTTAGCAGATGATGTAAGAAAGGTTGTGATGGCCTGTTGGTGGAGGTGTAGGCAAGCCAACCCCGAAGCTGTGAACATGGGAGAGCTGTCCCTGTTACTCATCTGTCATGTGATGGCATGGGTAGGGGAGAGATGGTCCCCCCTCCCCACAGTCATCAACACCTGAGGCAGGTGGGAGAACTGGCTCTGAGGTCCTAAGAGTGGGAGAGTTGGCCCTGCCCCTCATCAGCTGCAGCACTCAAGAGTGGTCCCTACACCACTCCTGGACAGCACAGTAGAGCTGGCCCTGATAGGGTAGGTGCAGGGGAACCCACCCTGAGGATGTGAAAGCAGAACTGGCCCTGCCCCTTGCTCACAGCTTGCAAGGGGTGAACTAACCAGGGCAACACAGCAGAGCTCATCCTGATGGTCAGGACAAGGGAGAGCTGGTGGGCTGCCCAACCCTGCACCTACCCAGGCCCAGAACCAGGGATATGAGTTGACTCATCCCAACATCCACCACATCTGTCATCTGCTGGAGCACATGAAGGGACCAGTCCAGCAGACCTAATGCTGCAAGATCTCCATGACACAGGGCAACAACAGCGTAAACAAGAGGAGTCCCAGTGAGGGCCCAGCATTGAGAGTGTAGCAGACACTAGAGTCCTTGAATCAGACCAATGACTGTAAGGAACACTTGCAAGTAAAGTTACATAGATAAAAGGATTTACTGTGTGATCCACTGTGTCATACTACAGCTTCCATGAGGAGATTGATTTTTCTATATTTTTCTTTTACATTTTATTTTATTTAGGGTGGGGATTGCAAGGGTAGAGGGCAGATACAAAGGGATGGGGAAATGAATGGGATGAAGTGCATGATGTGAAAGACACAAAGAGTAAATAAAAAAGAAAGTTAAAAAAGAAGGAAAGGTTGTGGTGAAGTTGTGAAGAAAATTATATTTCTATCCATCTATCTATCTATCTATCTATCCATCTATCTATCTACCCATCTATCTATCTATCTGTCTATCTATCATCTATCCATGTACAACTATGAAGAATCCATTTATGTACTTGTTATAAAGAATTGGGAACATATTTAAAAGAGGGAGGGCAGAGAAGAAAAGCTTCATAAAATGCCATACAGTCATCATCTAGATCAGCATTTGTCTGTGAGCATCTTGACTGTGCCTTCCCCACCGCATTTCCTGTTTTTTTCTGCTTCGTTTTGTTTGTTTGTTTGTTTGTTTGTTTTTTCTCTCACAATGATGGGGATTGAATCCAGGGACTGCAAGTGCACTTTGAAACTAAACTATAACCTAAGTTTTTGTTTATTTATTTTGTTTTTTTTTTTTGTTTCTGAGACAGGGTTCTACTTTGTAATCCATGCTGGTATAAAGCCAGAGGAAGCAAGCCAGTAAGCAGCACCCCTCCATGGCCTGTGTATCAGTTCCTGCCTCCAGGATCCTGCTCTGCTTGAGTTCCATCCTGACTTCGTTCAGTGATAACCAGCGTTGTGGGAGCATAAGTCAAATAAACCCTTCCCTCCCCAACTTGCTTTGTGGTTATGGTGTCTCTTCATAGCAATAAAAACCCTAACTAAGTCAAGTTGGTACCAGCATAGTGGGGGTATTGCTGCCACAGACCTGACTGTGTTTTTTAGGAGGATTTTGGAACTTTGGGTTAGAAAAGTTCGTGAGTGTTGAGACCTCAAGGGGACGTTCTTGATGTGGGAGAATTGTCTGTATTCTGTCAATCATATTTTAATAAAATGCTGATTGGCCAGGCAGGCAGTATAGACGGAAAAACCAGACAGGAAGTAGTGGTGATGCAATGAGAACAGGAGAATTCTGGGAAGCAGGGAGGTTCCTCTGACATTCCTGTGCAGACCACTGAAGAGGCAACATGTAAGCTGTCACACTGAGAAAGGTACTGAGCCATTATGGCTAACATAGATAATGATAATGGATTAATATAAGTTACAAGGACTAATAAGAAGCCTGACCTAATGGGCCAATCAGCTTTATAATCTTATGGAGTCCTGTGTGTGATTTTTCTCTTTGGGCTTGCCGGCTGTGGGGTACTGGGTGGGACGGAAACCCCAACAAGCCAGCCCCCTCATGTTACAGGTTCTCTAGGAGCTTAGAAGATCAGAATGTTGAGAGCAGTACAGAAGACGGAGGCCTGGTTTGTGAAATTTGAGAGGGAATATTAAAGACTCTCTCAGGGCCATTCGTTGTGTTGATTTACGATTCTGTGATTCTGGTTAGCTGGGCCTGAAGAATCAGCTGGGGTTAACAAGACACCAGAACTGCCGACGCGAAACCTTTACGTCGCTGGGACAACTGATGCTGGTCGGCTGGAGCTAGGAAATTAAAGGTGATGAAGAGGAGGTCAGCATCACTGAGGAGAAACCTGGAAAGCGTTTCCTGAGAGCACAGAGAAGCTGCGTTCCAGAGGCAGTCCAGGCTGTACCTTGTGCTGCCAGTAGGACTCTGATATGTAAGGCTCACCCAGGAGTTCTGGTTTTAAAGGCTTGAAGGGGTCATGGAGAGCAGCTAAGGCTTGGCACTGTGAGGGGCCAGGAGAGGCCACTGGTGAAGGTTCAGCCTCAGTTGAAGGTCCAGGACTGAAGGGGTCATGCAAGGAAGTTGAGGTACCAGAAAGAACGACTCTGAAAGGCTGTTGGTAGAAGTGCAGCCCAGTTGCAGCAGAAGACCCCTGTATTTTGGAGATGCCAGCCCCGTAGGAGGACCACCAAGAACAGCAACACACTCCACTCCACTGTGGAGGAGAGCCTGCTGGAGCTGGGTAGACCAGCTGTGTGCTACAGAGGTCCGAGCCTGAGACGTGTCTTAAGCTCTTTGGAGGGTCCCAGAAGGTCATGAGTTTATCCCAGATAACTGGACATGGAGTTATTTATACTGTTGGAGTTTAGTTTCACCTGCTCAGATTGTGACTGTGCCCTGGTACTTCACTCTTGAATAGGTGTTTAATTTTGATTTTTAAAGGAGCCCACAGAGGAAAGACTTGAACTTTTAAAAGAGATGAAACATTTTAAAGAGACTGAAATTTTAATGTGTTTGAATTTGCAAAGATTGGGAATTTTAAAATTAGTTATGATTTTAACGTGAGATCTTGGGGTGAATAAGAAAAGAAGGATGGCAGCTTAACAGTGATGTGTTTGTATGTCCAGCTGACAAGAGGTCAGTTGTACTGGCTGGGTTTCTGTGTCAGCTTGACAGAAGTTGGAGTCATCAGAGAGGAATGAGCCTCAGTTGAGGAAATGCTTCTATGAGCTCCTGTAGGGCGTTTTCTCAATTAGTCATCAATGGGGAGGGCCCAGCCCATTGTGGGTGGTGCTAACCCCAGGCTGGTGGTCCTGAGTTCTAAAAGAAAGCAGGCTGAGCAAGCTAGGGGAAGCAAGTCAGTAAACAGCACCCCTCTGTGGCCTCTGTGTCAGCTCCTGCCTCCAGGTTCCTGCCCTGCTTGAGTTCCTGTCCTGACTTCCTTTCAATGATGAACAGCATTGTGGAAGGGTAAGCCAAAATAAACCCTTGCCTCCCCAACTTGCTTTATGGTCATGGGGTTTCACCGCAGCAACAGAAACCCTAAGGAAGATACTCAAAGTGTAAGCCTTAGTAAAGATAAAAACGCGGGGCCAGTGAGATGGCCCATGGGTGAAAGGGGAAGCCTGGCGACCTGAGATCCGCCCCTAGAATACGCAGCAGAGGGGAAGAACCGCAAAGCCGTCTTCTGACCTCCACCACTCTCTGTGGCAAGTGCACATACAACATACGCATGTGTGCACATGTGCACTCTCGCACGCATGCACACACACATTCATATATGCATCATCATGTGCTAGGAGGCCTTTAATATATTTGGTATAAATCCATTTCAACCTTCGTGGGTTCCTAGTGATATGATACTACAGGATCAGTTTACATTTACCGTGCCAAACCTGATATGTTCTATTTGTTTAAGGACTGTTTGCATTTATCTATTGTATTTATATGGTATGTATGTGTGTGTGCAGGCATATGTGCGTGCATGTACATATGGTATGTATGTGTGTGTGCATGCACATGTGGAAGCCAGAGATCTACCTTGGGTTTGATTCTTTAGCTGCCATCAACCTTGTGGGGTTTTTTGTTGTTGTTGTTGTTGTTGTTGTTGTTGTTGTTTTGGTTTTTTGAGACAGGGTCTCTCTGTAGCTTTGGAGCTTGTCCTGGAACTAGCTCTTGTAGACCAGGCTGGCCTTGAACTCACAAAGATCTGCCTGCCTCTGTCTCCCGAGTGCTGGGATTAAAGGCGTGTGCCACCACCGCCTGGCATGTTGTTTTTTAAAAGCAGGAGCCCTCATCTGGCTTAGAACTCACGCATTAGGATAGGTTGGCTGGCAAGTGAAGCCCGGGGGATCGAACTGTTTCTGCCTCCCCAGTGTTGAAATCATGTTTGCCTCTATGTCATTCTGGAGAATGAACTCAGAACCTGGTGGTTGTGGGGCAAACACTTTACAGACGGAGCTGTACTCAGCCTTGAGCCCTCTTACTAACAGTCAAAGTGTATTTAGGCTAAATATGGGCTCTACCCATGTTCACTGCTCCTGGGACAGTTAGTGCTTCTAGGGCTCTTCAGTGGGCAATGCTAGGGAGAAAGTTTTCTCCTTCGAGAGAAACAATACGTACATCGTATTTCTGGAGGTGTGAATAAGAATGGTCCCCATAGGCTCATGTCTCCAAATGCTTAGTCACCAGGGAGTAGAGCTATTTGAAAGCATTACAAAAATTAGGAGATGTGGCCTTGGTGGAATGGGGTGGCCTTCCTGGAGGAAGCATGTCACTGGGGATGGGCTTTGAGGTTTCAAAATCCCATGCTAAGTTCAGTTTTCTCTCCCTGCCTAGAGATCAGGATATAGCTCTCAGCTACTGCCCCAGCACCGCCTGTCTGCGTGCCGTCATGCTCCCCACCATGATGACAACGTATGCTAAAGCCTCTGAAACTGTAAGCAAGCCCCAGCTAAATGCCTCCTGTTGTAAGAACTGCCTTGGTCATGGTGTCTCTTCAAAGCCATAGAACAGTGACTAAGACGGTCTTTTTTCTTATTTAACTAAAGGTTTGTGGAGTAAATCTTTATTGATTTCATCTGTTTTTTCCATGTTGCCTGTCACGCCAGCATAACTGTCTGTTTACTTCATCACTCTTGTGCATAAAAATCTCAATTCTAAATATAATACTTAATTCTTTGAAAAATTTCATAGAACGTGTTTTTACTTATCTCAGTTTATCTATTATTATTTTGGGAAATCATCCCAATTAAATCAGTAACAGTGTGATAAATAAAAGCCGCCGTCAGAGTGCCAAGGCTTTCCTTTCTCGCTGTGTTTGGCCCTTAGGGCGTAGATTCCGTTGGCCACATAGTCAAATTGCCAAATCTGAAGTTATTTGAGATAATTAGCCTCTAGTGCTTAAGCTGCCCGCTTGATATTCAGTTAACACTGGTTGCTGCTTTACCTTTTTTTTTTCCATTCTCCCCAGCTTGTTTCATAATTATGTATTACTGACCTGGTTTTACAGTCAAAACTGTGAGAGGAGGCATAGTCACAGAATTCGTGTTCATCCTTGTTTCTCTACGCCGTCCTTCATCTGTCCACAGGAAGCGATTAGATGACAGATTTTACTTTTCATGGACTGTCACATAACATGTCACAGAACTAGTAGCTTAAAGGACATATTGTTATTTTCTCTTAGTTCTGAAAGCTGGAAGTCCAAGATCAAGTGTGAGCAGGGCTGGTTCCCCCCCCCCCTCCCCCCCCCCCTCCTTGCAGGCGGTGTCTTGTTCCTGGGTCATCCTCCCTGCGTGTCTGAATCCTTAACTCCTGTTATAAGTGCACCAGCCACACTGGATCAGAGTCCACTCTCACCCTAAAGACCCCCCTCATCTGTTTTTGAGACAAGGTCTTTCTGTGTAGCACTAGATAGTTTGGGCTGTGCAGACAAAGGTGGCCTTAGACTCATAGAGATCCGCATGCCCCTGCCTCCAGAGCACCGGCGTTAAAGGTGCTCACCATCACCCTTGGCCACAAGACCTCACTTAAGCATAACCACTTCTCTCATGAGTCTTGTCTAATGTGCTCTCATTCTTAGGCACCAGGGATTAGGCCACATCAACATATAAATGTGGTGATGGCAGAATTCACCCTCGGACACAGCCCGTTTAAAATATTTAGGAAATACAGCATAGTGGTATTTCCCTTGCTGTGCACAGTGTCAAATACTCATTATAGTTATAGCCCTCTGTGCTTCTCTTGGCAAAACACTCTGGATATTTCTCCACAGCAGTCAACTTAACCGGTCCTATTTGGAGGATAATGTTTTAACTCTCAGTTGGCTCATAATTTCCTGACTGTGTACATTGGCTTTTCATTCAGTCTTTTGACTGTAAAGAAGGCAGGAGAAATACATACTTGAGCCATAAAACAAAGAATTGTGTAAGGGCAAATGGCCTTCAACTCCTCCTTCCCTGTGCTAGCCTCTACTCCTGATCTTTTTTTATTAGGCCCACCTTTTTCCAAATAATACGGAAACTTCATTGAATTTGCTAACTACTACTGAGTCTGGGACTTAGCAGGTTGTATTCCATTCTATACACATGGAACTATTATTTCTAGACATGTAATTGTCAAAATCTCAATGGCAATGATAAAATGTAGCTTCTGTTAAATAGTGGGATGTCAGATGGGAGAGATGGTGGGGTGGGTGAGTGAAAGGGCTTACAGTCAGGCCAGATAACCTGAGTTTGATCCCTAGGGGTCACATGGTGAAGAGAGAGAACCAACTCCTACAAGATGTCCTCTGATCTTGACATGTGTGTGCCACCCACTAAATAAATCCATTTAAAAAAAATTTTTAAATGACATTCTTTTTTTAACTTGCTCAAGAAAAGCAGGAAAGAGACCAGCCTGAATCATATCAATCTACACGTTGCTTTTAAGGTGACACTCAGAGTAAAGCTGGTTTTGGTGGGACTGCCTGGAGACAAGGCAACCTTGGGTCTCCCTGAAGGAAACAAGAACGACTTTTTCATCAACCACAAAATAAGGATGCTTCTGTAGGGCTTTGATTACATCGAAGCTAGTCATAGTCTAAATTTACTTGTAATCAGGCCCACAAATCTATAGGTACACATCTATGGGTTCAAGTAAAACTAGATTAAAGTTATTCTAGAAAAACAATTGTATTTGAATAAACATATGGGGATGTTTTCCTTAGGTAGTCTTTCCTACACAATGTAGCAACCCAGCTACCTAGCACTTACCACATATTAAGCCTTGTAAGTCTTCTAGAGATGGTTTAAAGTATACAGGACAAGGTGTGTGCAAATAGTAGGCCTTTGTTGGTAAAGGACCCAAATTTCCTTGAAATCTTAAGAGTGTTTGCTGTAATTCCATTCTGAGTGTCCTGGTCCTGGTGAGCGACTCCAGGTTCACTTTGCTTTTTTTGGTACAGATCCAGCACTATCAATTTATCTAAGGAGCATTCTTTGTGATCATAAACAGTTTTGTTGTAAAATCTGGGCCCTAGGGGTTGTCAGGTCTGAGACCATGGCAGTTCTGAGGAGTGACTGTGTTTCTTTTCCTCATCATGTATGAGTCAGACTGATATTAGCTGTGAACATAGGGCCTTTACAGCAAACCCGAGTGTCTGTCCCGGTGCTCAGAGAGTGGGCACAGAGCGGTTTTTACAAAGCACTTTCTTTCGCGACCTTTTGTTTGTAATTCTGCAAGGTTTTCCTCTCATTAGATCAGACGAATTGTGTAAGACTTGGAAACCGGAGAGCAGAAGACTCGGGGACTGGAGGAAAGTCCTCTAGTCAGAGCCTCCTGCCTCCAGTCCCTGGTAGTTCCCACCTGCGCTCCACGCCTTGGGCACAGTGGGGAGAAAGGTCTCTTTGTCCTTGTTCATGACACCTGTGCACAACCAAGGGCGTTGTTTTTCTAGCAACTTTCGCCAGAGCTATGCAGGTCAGGCTTGCCCGTGTTTTACTGTCAACTCCATTTCTCAGCGATGCCTCAGAAACCACGGAACAGCCTTGCCTGCTGTGATCTTTGGTGGTATGCCCGATAAGCCTGCGCGTAGGTGTCCTCCCAGAAGCGGCTCTGAGCTATATGGGCAGTCAGGCTGGTTCCTCATACAAGTCTGTAGGTAACCCTTGTCCTTCTGGAGTGCTCCCAAGATCTTTAATATATTTGGTAAAGTGCAATATTAGTTGCTCAATCTCTATGTTGTTTATTTTTGGAGTACTGTGGAATTAGTACTCTTCCCTCTGCCGACATGCTGCAAGTCTACTCAGAAGCAACCTTCTCTTTTGAGATAAAATATTTGTTTAGTGTGAGATTTTTGGTCTCAACTTTCTGGAAACTATGTTTTCAAAGCTACTCCAGCCATCTAAACTTGGGTGTGGTGACAACTTCTAAGCCTTGATGTGGCCACACTTTGGCTTGTGGCCAGATGAAACCTGGTTATTCTGGGCTTCTCTTTCTCAGTCCTTTGAGGGAAGTAAAACCAAACTTGATTTTCACCACTGAAGGAGAAGTTTAGGAGCCACATACCCCAGACTTAGGGACTAACCCCGTTTCAAGTTGTTACACCTACTGACTAGTTGTTTACACCGACCAACGAAGTGTCAACGAAACCCCGACATCTCAATCCCAGTTCTGGTCTCCCTGACCACCTTTAAAATAGCACCCAGGAAGATGGCAAGCTCTTACAACCCATTTCCTGCCTATCAGTGTGACACTGGGTTCCCCTGGCATAGCACACAAATGCTTGGAGTGGGGAATGGCGATGGATGTGTCACAGCAAGGGCCTGGAGTCCAGGGATGTCCTAAGCAGTCCTCAGAAATCTATATAAGAACTGTCTGCTTTTGTACAGGAAGGTTTCCGAGACTCAGCTCTCATTGGCTGTGTGTGTGGGGGCTCTTGAGAATTAAGTCCTTGGACTTCAACACTGAGATGTGTGTGAGAGCCCAGGGGTCCTGGGAGGCGCTGAGATACCTGGGTGAGCTACTGTCCTGATGTGCTGCAAGGGCTGATCACAGCAGAGGGTGGCGGGAGGATTGCTGAGGGGGGCACGGACACAGCTGAGGAGCTTTGTGGTCACCCCAGAGACACACCGGGAGACTGGGTTCAAAGGTCAACATGTGTATGGTTCAAGAGAGGATTTTCTTAATCTTTTCAGACAAGTTTGCATTGATGGCAAGTAGAGATAAAAAAGACAGCTCCCTGCCCTGTTACAGTGCTGCTGACAGCTCCCTTAGGGGACTCTTTAAAGTAGCGTTTACAGTGGAGACCGGGGCTCTTACCCTGGAGAAACAGCATAGGAGAAGCTCAAATACACAAATGAGGTTTTAAGGGGCTATAGTTTTCCTTTGGAACCAAGGTCACCTCAAGATAATTGTGAGTCCCTTCTGATGTTCTCTTGATCTTGTTTGTTTGTTTGTTTGTTGAGACAAGGTTTTTCTGTGTAGCCCTGACTGCATTGGGGTTCACTCGGTAGACTAGGCTGGCCTTGAACTCAGAGATCCACCTGCCTCTGCCTCTGCCTTCTGATTGCTGCAGTTAAAGGCGTACACCACACCACCCAGCTTCTCTTTATCTTTTAAATGATGGCTAGACCTGGTTGGTGGGAGATGTAGAGATTGAATGCCTTTCTTTGGTCAGAAAGCATAGAGTAGTCACAGAGAACATCCTGCCACCTAGAAGGACGGTGGTGTAACTTTGCAAAAACGAAACATCTTTGGTTGGGTGTGGGTGGATCACTGATTGAGGACTACCTTTAGGGTCTCAAAAGTCCCATTGAGGGATGAGCTGGCACAGGCAGAATAAAGTGTCAGAAATAACTGAAAATGTCCACAGCGAGAGAGAGAGATGTCACCCTGTCCCAAGTGGTGACTATGTGCTTACTGTCTGGTACGTTTACCTCTTCACATATTTCAACACGGTCAGTCCTCATGAGCAGTGCCAAGGAAGGTACTGGCCCTGGGTTTATACTAACAAGGAGAAGAAAGCACAAGCTGACTTGGCTAGTGAGCAGGGACGGGAAATTCGCATGTAGGATGGCTTTCTAATGAGCATGGGTTTCTTACTCTTCCTAGCTCATACACTTGTCCAGTTGCCGTATCTCTCCGCAGTTGCAGCCTCTCTGTGGGAGTAAGAGTCACAGCAGGGACTCCATTAAATATGATAGCATTTTTTTGAAGCAATCTGGAGACTGCGGCATAGCATATGATTTTAGAGCAATGGTTCTCAGCCTGTGAGTCCTGCCTGACTCCTTTGGGAGCTGCATATCAGATACTTATAGTACAGTTCTTATAGTGGCAAAACTTCAGTTATGAAGTAGCCATGAAATAATTGTATGGCTGGGGGGTCATGTATTAACCACGAGGAACTATACAAAAGGGGCACAGCATTAGGAAAGTTGAAAATCACTGTTTAGAATACGAGAGTGATTAACAGGGATGGTTTCTCCAGAGTTAATTCTACTGGCACATGGTTATTTATTTAGTGTCTTACCTTTTTTTGAATATCCCTAGACTTGAGGGCTGACAGTAACCAAACTTTTACACCAGGGCACATATCAGGCATGCCCGACCCCCAGAAGTTTTCAGTCTCTCCTGGACCAGGCTGTTCTGAAGGCATCTGTCTGCCTTGCTGCTTCCGGTGGAGGATGCTTGTGCTCTTGACCTTGGCAGAGGAAAGGAGAAGAAGTAGAAATTTTGATGTTCTGTGCTTTGGTCCAGACTGCTAGCCACACTGTACTGAACTTCTGGGGGAACAATGACTTTGCAGATTCTCTGAAATGATGCCCAGGGCCTCACCCCAACACACCCGAGCATCTACTAGGTAAGTGTATTCTCTCAGCAGCTGACAAGGGTTGATTATTGCCTTGGAGGACATTGTGACCCAGTTGGGAAGAGCCACCCTGGATAAAGTGAGAATGCTTAGGAAACATCTCAGCAACATGCGGAAGGTGTTGCAGGACAGAGTGCTGGTGTGAACCAGGAAAGAAACACCCAGATTGCTTCCTAGCTCTTTGGCTAAGGTTTGCTGGCAAGGTGTGTTTTGGGAAAGTTCTGGAGTTTCCCTTTTCTGGAAGTGGCCTGGGTACTGACTGCCTACCACACCCAGTGTACTGGTGCTGCAGGATGACAAATCTCACTTTCTAGAAGGAAACTGGGGACCTGGATTTTGGGAAAGGAAGAGGTACATGCCTCCACCACATGCAAATTCAGCCCTGGCTGGTTGCCATTCTTCTAGTTCAGCACGTATTATTTGCTGGCACATCCAGACAATCACTATATATTATTTCATTCATTCCTGAATGATGAGATAGGCATGGATACCAGAGCTGAAGGAATAAATGATGCCTGCTCCTGCCTGCTCCTAAGAAATATCACGTGTCACTTCTATTCCCCACCCCCAGGACAATCTCGGAGGCACTGCCACTGTCATCCGAGAGCTCTGTAGGTGTCACTGTATCAGTAGGTGTCAAGCATAAAAAGAAAGGTACCTATATCAGTTAACTGTTCTGTGATTGTGATGCAAATGCCTGAGGTTTGAATAAGGCTTTGTTTTGGCTCATGGTTTCAGGGGCTTGAACTCAGAGTCATTGGGCCTCTTAGTTTCAGAGACTGTCTAAGGGACTGTTTCACTTCACTTTGGGTAGTAAACAGAGGAAACTCCCAGGAAATGGGTCAGAGCAAGATTTAGATACATCCCTAGTAACATACTTCTTGTTAGGCCCCAACTCCTATCTTTTACCATCTTCTAATAATGCTATCATATTATGAATTCATCAAAGTATTAAGCAATCCATTAGGTCACAGCCCTCATAGTACAGTAGTCTATAGAAATGCCCTCCCAGAGTGATATGCTTTATGTATCTCCCAGATATTCCTTAATCCAATCGTGTTCAGAATTTAAATCAATCATCATAATGACTGGGGTCCCTCCTGGTGCATGATATTTCTCTTTATAAGCTTCATAGGCTCCATGTTCCTGGAGCTGGATTCTTGCCTAGATGTCTAAAGAGCTTGATAAAACTTGCAGTGCGTGGTCTGAGGCACTGGGGTTAAGTGTGTACAGATATGTATTTTTTTATATGTGAGTAGGTGTCTTAGTTAGGGTTTTTATTGCTGTGAAGAGACACCATGACTACTGCAACTTTTGTACAGGAAAACATTTAATTGGGGCTGACTTACAGTTCAGAGGTTTAGTCCATTATCATCATGGTGGGAAGCATGACGCCACGCGGGCGGACATGGTGCTAGAGAAGAAGCTGAGAGAAGTACATCTGGATCTTCAGGTAGCAGGAAAATAGATGGACACTGGGCCTGGCTTAAGCATTTGAAACATCAGAGCTCACCCCAGTGACACACTTCCTCCAACAAGGCCACACTCTTAATATTGCTGCTCCCTTTGAGCTTTTGGGGCCATTTCCATTTGAGCCAGCACAGTAGGTATACCTGGATAGGTTTGCTGTGGGACAGTGGTCTTTTATTCTGTCACTCGTCTTATTTTTAATAAAATGCTGATTGGCCAGTAGCCAGGCAGGAAGTATAGGCAGGGTAACAGTGATCAGGTAGGAAGCAGAGGTGTGGCATTGAGAATTATGGGAAGAGAAAAGTTTCAGTTCACAGTCGTCACCAAGATGCAAAGGAAGCCAGACACAGAGCATGTAAGATGTGAATGCTTCGCTGAAAAAGGTACCAAGCCACATGGTTAACACAGACAAGAATAATGGGCTAATTTTAAGATGTAAGAATTAGTTAATAGGAAGAGCCTAAGATACTAAGCCAATCAGTTTATAATTAATGTAGACATCTGTGTGTTTATTTGGGACTAAATGGCTGTGGGACCTGACAGGACAGAAACCTCAGTCAACATAGGTTGGTACATATATGCATGCACACATATGTTCACATACATTTGTATACAAACACATACATATGTATACATGTACTTTTATGTGTATGTTTATGCAAGAGGGTTAGAGAAAAGTAGATCTGAGTGTTGGGAATATGTATGAAGGTATTAGTTGAGTCTTGTCCCCTTATTTATGAACAATTTTTGTTACTGACCAACTACTTGCTTTTGAGAAAGCCACTGAACTTGGCCATTAGTTTCATGAAATGTTAAGTACAAGGACTAGACTGGATAATCCAAAGATCATATTCAGAAAAATCAGTAATTCCAGCCCAAATGCCACAGGGCTTGGGAGACTTCATTGAAAGCAACTTGATGGCTACAGGCTGGCTATCCTGGCACATTTGTTGCAGAGGCACAGCCCTTCCTGTCTCATGTCCTTGAATGAGGCAGACTGAGTACGCTTTATCAAGCCAGTTCTTCTTAGAGTTTTATTCTAATCCTTCACGAGAGTGGGCTTGTTGGGGGCATCTTGATGCTTGCTCCTGAGCAACAGGTGATTTTTCTTCCTTAGGTGGGTGCAGTCCTCAGACTGGTTTGTATTGATAAATGTTTACAAGCAAGCTGAGCTGCAGCCTGACCTCTAGGGAGGCGGAGACCCTGCATGGGCAGCCTTCTTGCTGAAGTCTTTAGGGAAGAGGGTTGGAAGCTCAAGGCCTCTGAAGTTCAGATTCCATAATGAATTGGTGAGTGTTAACTTCATTTTAAAAATTATCCAGAATTCTTTCTTTTTTATCATTGCATATTAATTGTACAAAATGAGTTGTTTTGACAGGTCCACACATGAATGCGATATATTTTTATTGTATTCACTATTGTGACTCTTTCTTACCCCTTACTCTTCTTTCCCTCTTTCCTGGCATACCCCATTGCGCGTTCATGTATTTTCCCTACTGGATTCCTCATCTTAAAGAAAGCATAGGATACAAGTCTTTGTGGGTCTTATTTCACTTAACACAGTGACCTCCAGTCCTACCCATTTTCATGCAAGCAACACATATTCAACCTTAGCTGTGGCTGAGACTTTACTTAGTTCTGTTTTATGCATCTTTTCTTTATCCACATAACCTTTGATGGGTATCAGGTGGATTTCATAGCTTGTTTACTATGAATGATACCACGGTGAACATGGGTGTGCAGGCTTCTCCGTGATAATCTGACTTTGGTTCTTTTTGGTGTAACCCAGGAGCTGTGTGACTGGATCAGGTAGGAATTACGAGTTTTGTTTCTGAGGAACACCTGTTTCCATAGTTTCCTGGAATAATTTGCACTGCAATTTATTTATTAGGCAGCTGGGATGAATTAGGGTATCTTAACCCCACTCCACCCCCACTAGCGTTTGTGGTTTGTTTTTCTCATTGATGGTCATGCTGACAGATGAAGAGAATCTTAATACACTTTAATTTATATTTCCCTGAACACGGTGACTATGTTTTCATCTATTGATTGTTCGTTTATACTTCTCCTGAAAGTGTCTATTCAGTCCCATTACCCACTTACCATTCAGGTTTTTGTTCTCTGTTTTTGTAATTCTTTTCAGTGCTTTGTATATTCTAGATGTTAATCCTGATTCCCTGGATAGCTGATGAAGATTATTTTCCATTCCGTAGCTCTTTCTTTACCCTGTTGATTGTGTCCTAGTTATTAATCCTTGCTCATATTCCTTGAGTTATCGGAATCTTACTCAAAGCATCATTGCTCCCCTTATGGCCTGGGTCGCAGTTCTAGCATGTGTATGAATGCGCACACATACTGAAAATGAAAAAGGAAAAGAAAGTTTCAGAAGTATTTCTCAGTTGAATATTTTGGGTCACAAAAGTAGTGCAAATATTTTTGGTCTTCTTTCACAGTGGATTCCAGAGCTCCTGGGGAGGCCTGCATTCTATTGACCTAGCTGTGAGAGGCTGGTTGGAAAGGAGTGAGCCCATGTTGGACCCTGGTTTCTGCCCACTGCCCTGCAGTGATGAAGTAACATATGCTGTAGCTTCTTTTGACCTTGCATCACCAGGGATCAAGTTGTGCTACTTTGAAGGATTCAGGGGAAAATGCGCACAGAGTACTTAGCCAAGGGTGCAGGCTAAGGTGTGACATGGTGAGAGCGGACGGGCTGCAGTTGGCATGACATACCTGGGCGCTGGCAAGTTGTATGGCTTTCAGAAACTTCTCAGTCACCCAAACCCCAGTTTCCTTCTTTGCTAAGTAGGTGACAATGTGGATCTCATTAAGTGACTCTAAGGACGGAGGGTGTGTCAGCAGTGTTCTTTAAAGGAAGTGAATAACCTGGGAAATCCTACTACCTCTAAGTTTGCCCGGCTTTACACAGAAAGAGTATACCACAACCCACAGAGCTCAAAACTATGGGGAAGCCATGGGAAGGGTGTCTGGGAACACATGGTAGGTAGAAGTAAAGGAAAGTAGGTTTTAGCTTTCCTAGTGAGTTAGAAAGATGGCCTATCTCATCTTACTTTCGGAGTGCTAATGTTAGGGAGTCTACTCAGAATGAATCCAGTATATCAGTTCAAATGTAACTCCACTGTTATTCATAACCAAAGACAATGACAGACACTTCAGTGGCCTGTGGAACACAGAGGCTGCCATGATGCTGTAGACTCCAGGCCCGGGCTGCAACAGAAGGCTGCAGGTGCCTGGCGTGGTCCAGGTCACTGGAACTGAGCCGCCATGGCTGTAGTCTTGGGCATCCCTGGCAGGGCCTCCTGGGATAATTTTGGAGTCATAGACCCTGAGGTGTTAGTTTAGTAATAGAATCCTACACTGTAGTGAAAAGAATGGTTTAAATTTGGGAATGAAAGTATTTTGGGCCTTATAAATTGCCACTGCTTCGTAGAACTCCAGTTCTTGGGAGATGGTGGAAAACATGGGAGGGAAAGTCTCAGAGAAAGTTCTGCAGAGAGAAAACCCTTAGAAAGGGAAGATTTCCCATTACAGGGGAGACATTGCTGGAGGACTCCATCTTCCTGTTTTCTCTCTTATTTATTTTCTTTCTCTGTGGCTATCACCTTTGTCAGTCAATCTTCTTGGACATGGTTGGGCTACTAGTGGTATTTGCCCCATAGACTTGAGGTACCCACTTTCTTTAGTACTTGTGATTTTGAGACTTAATTGTGAATGTAACACAGCCGTTGCTCACATCATGGCACCAATAACGAACAAAAGTGAAAGCACACTGAGTGAGTATCAGTGCATTCCATTGGAGAAAAGCACACTGAGTATCAGTGCATTTCATTGGAGAAAATGGCAGAGGTGTATACCCTTAATATACAAAGAGTTATTTCTGACTACAAGAAAAAAAGATGAACACCCCAGTTGAGACACAGTGGGCTCAGGACAGACATATGAAACTCATCTATGAAGACATACACAGAAGGAAGACAGGGTGAGGCACACTTGTGATGCTATCAAATGTAGGGGTCATAACCTATGCCCCAACCCAGATTGGGCCAGAGTTTTCTCTTCAGGAGATCCAGGGGCAGAGACTGGATTTTTACCCTATACTGTTTTAGAGATTATTTTAAGACTATAAGAGACTATGGGCTGGAGAGATGACTCAGCCATTAATAGCTAGGCTCACAACCAAAAAGTATAAGAATATAAGAGACATCCACATTTTCCCCCTAGGGGGTACCAAGTGGGTGAAGACTTCATGCTTTCATGATTACATAAATCATGGCAGATCTCAACACCCTTGTCTCTTTGTTCCAAATGATCTCACAGAACCCCAACAGCTCAAGGAAGCCCCAAACCTTTAGGGATTCCCCCAAACAGTTCAACAGCTCTCCACTTTTGCTTGAAGGAGCCTCCAAATTGACAGGCATGACATCACTGTTAGATATGGTTCTGTCTCTTTAAGACACTCCTCACTCTGGAAAGTTAAGCCAGGCTTCCTCCTTGAGCTGACAGGCCCTACACTGGTCACAGCAGGTAGGAAGCAAACCTAAGACAAGAATATCCAACCATGTCTCCCTGAAGCCTCTGGCTCAGCAATGTCAGAGCAGGGCTCCCTATCTCTGACGTCCTTGACTTTGAGTTGGCTCCCAGTGCCTTCTCCAGCTTTCGGATCCACTGCCCCGGTGAGGAGTTCCTCTGTTTTACAACAACACCCCAGTACTGTTCAGCAGAAGAACACCAGAAGACAAAATCAGTTACCAAATGACAGCTACCTCAGATGGTTCAAACTACCTTGAAACTGCTCAGAAGACAGGAAAGCAAAGCTGATCAGGGAGAGACTTCCCAGAGCTCAGATTTTCTCACGAATTCTAAACAAAGTCCAAATCCATTTTTCTGCCTCACCAAACACCAGGTAGAGCTAAAGAACAGATGATATATCTGATGTGCAAAGAGGAAACTATCCCTAAAACATAAGGTCTGGGGTGGCAGTACAGTGATGTCACGTGGTGGGGCTGTAATGACTAGTACTGATTGCCAATTCGTAAGAGGGTCGGCCAATGGATGGACGTCTAAGCTTGCCAGTGGGAGACTGTTCTGATTACATCAGTGGGGGGAATGGTCTACCACGGTGGGTGGGACCAGTCCCTGAGTGGGGGATCCTAGACTGTGTGTGAGTGGAGAAAGTAAGCTGGTCTCTAGCATTCATTTGTTGCTTTTTGCTTCTTTATTGTGGATACAATGTGGCTAGCTGCCTCGAGTTTCCGCCCACCAGAAGAAAAGAACTTTAACCTAACGGTGAGCTGAAATAAACCCTTTCCTCTTTGAGTTGCTTTCATCTGAAAATTTTGCCTTAGCAAGAGGAAAGAAGTTAAGATACAGCTTTGGGAAAGGGTTGCCTAATTCTCAGTGACTGTCATGGTCTCCAGTGAGCAGACCACTGTAAGTCTTTGCTTTTGTTTTAAAATAGGGGAGCCAGAGAAAAATATCATTGATCACCGATTGATAGTAAATGTGGCTTCCCAGATAGCACCCATATACTGCCAGAACTGCTGTGTAGCCACCTGTTGGGTAGAAGAGACATGTGTGGAACAAAATATTTTAAAATGCTGGCAGTGTTCCCTTCTTGGGATCCAACTTTATTATTCTGTTTTTATGTGAATATTATCTTTTTAATCAGCAGAGAAGAAAGCGAATGGCTTTTTTTTTCCTTGAGCAGCAGCCCTGTGCGGAGATCTACACGTAGATTCTGCTCATGTAAACTGACTCGAGGTCGTGTTCCAAGAACCCATCATCAGCACTGTCTTCCTTCTCTCTCTTCCTTGTTTGTCACTCAGAAGTGTTTCTCCATTCCTGCCTCTGTGACTCATTCGAGAAGACATTAGAAGCTATGTTTTGCAACACCTTTCCATGAAATAGAGAGAACATCAGTGCCCGCTCCAGTAAGAGGTGTGTACTCACTATCCTTGCTTCATCGATAATGAAGAGGTTGTGTGGATTCCTGAGGCTCTACAGGGGTGGAATGAGTCAGAAAGAACTGGTCAGTCCTAGACATTCAGGTGCTATCAAAGACTAGCCCCAGGGCCAGTGACATCCGCAACCAAATAAACTTGAAACTTCATTTGCTTGTTTGGCTAGAAATTACAGCAGAAGGAGTCTTGCTCCATGACCTGAGCTGTCTCATCGGGTTGGAGACAGAGACACTGGTACAGTGTACAGCACTTTCTTTTTATAATGTTTTATGATGAAGGTTTACTTTTTAAAAAGTATTTGTTTTTATATGTATGAGTATTTTGCCTGCATATGTATTTGCGCATCATGTACCTGGTGCCCTTGGAGGTTAGAGTAGGGTGTCTGATTTCCTGGGACTGGGGCACCAGGCAGTTGTGAAATGCTATGTGGTTGCTGGGAATGGAGCCGGGGTTCTCTAGAAGAGCAGCCAGTGCTCTCAACCAATGATCCCCCTCTCCAGTCCTGGTGCCCCATTTTTAATCGCTACTCCCCCACACACATTGTAAAAAGAATTAAGAATATGTTGCTATATAATGACTCAGATCTCTTCTGAATCAGTCACTCTTGTCCATTCTGTTCTTTCTCAGAGACTTTGGGGAGGAGGTTGGGGACTCAGTTGGATTTGGAGGATTCCAGGCTGCTTTGATCTGACTCTGCATACAGCTTCACATTGTGCATGGGCATTTTGGGATCCCGTGTACAGAGCTGGAGAAAGCAAGAAAGGCCGAGAGCGGATGTGCTAGGAGGAGTCTCTGCAGGAAGGAGAGAGGCTTGAGGTGGAGTGGGGTGCAGGTGGTGGTGAGCAGGTGTGCCTGGAACATCTCAGAACACTTGTTTCCTTTGATGCCTCCTATCGTTCTCTTGTGTCTGGGAGTGAAACACTAGAATGGGAGGTCGGAAATCTGACTTTCGCCTTCTTAGAATGTTCTGGCAAGTTTGGTCTCAGCTTTCCTGCCTGAGGGGGATCTTCCCCAGCCCACGGCCCAATCAAGGGTGCTGTATCCATTGTACCCAGCTGAGGTCCAAACCATTGTGATGTTCCCAGAGTAAGTGGCTTCAGGGCTCCCTGAGCCAGCAATGGGGCTGACCCAAAGGTGCAGCCTCCCAGGGAGGGGCCATCTGTCTCTCAGCAGGGGACGTCTGGAGCAGGTGGGTTCTTAACCTTTTTTAGCAGGCGGGCCACTTTGGAATCCGATAAACACAGGAAGCTTGCCTCTATATGACAATTGCCAGCCCCCTTTTGTTTTTAACAGGCGAAGAAACAAATGCCTTGTATGAAGCCCAGAGGGTCCTAAAAATTATAGTTCAAACACAGAAAGGAGCCCTCTAGGAGACCTTCCTTTGCCTGTTTGCTTTAGGCTTCCCAGATTTGGCCTGTTCATTCTTTCTGATAAACACCTTACAGTTTCTCCTCCTTCCTGGAGCTGTTTATAATTACCAGTGTCTGACACTTGATTGCATGGAGTGTCAAAGCCCCTCTGCCACTCACTCACCCGTAGCCCCCTGCTGGGCTGTCTAGCCTGAGAAGTTCCACAGTAGTCAATGGGCTGGTTTTTCCTCCTAGCACCATGTCTCTGGATTCTTCTTGAGCTTTCTGCTGTTTCTTTTACCATGTCTTGTACCTGTATCTGTCAAATAAAGATACTAATACGTCCCCATGGGATGGCTTGTGTGTTCAGAAGTAGACACTTACTTCTATTATTAAGTGCTTGTTTTATTCTGAAAGTCTGTCTATGATTTAATCCACATGTAGGGTGAGGGTCTATTCCTTCTTTTCAGTTTCTAGAACAGATGGTTAACTGTGGCTGCTGTGCTTTCTTACTCCTCAGTTGTGATCAGATCAGATTCAGAATCCTGGGAAACCACATTGGCTTCCTCTGAGCATCCCGCAGGTGCTCTCTCAGTCTTGCCCGAGTGTCCAGACGTGAGCACCCCATGCTCATTTCTACCATGAGAGTAGTCAGCCAGCAATCGGCTAGACCAGATGTGCTGGCTCCTTAAACAAGATAATTGAAATTTGCCTCTTTCTGCTAAGTTATTGCACTGCTTTGACATCTAGCAAAAACAAAGTCTGATAGAAACTTAGAATTTTTACATGGATTTCAGCGAGCACTCGTCTTAGGTCTGGGTTGCTTCAGTGTGACGTCACATGGTCCACTTATGGCCTTGCTCTGTGTTATAAGGAGTGGAAAGAATGACTATTTCCACTGTGATTGCTGTCATTCATAAATTTACATCCAAGCATTTATAATTTAGTCCATGGCAAGACAAGTGTGTTTTATAACATCATGGGAAATCTCCTGTGGCTCTTGCCCAGGAACCTGAGAGCAGAGCCCCTTTGTGGGTAAATTCCTTGTTGTCTGAGAGCCCAGGCATTTTGGTGTTTAGACTAGCTGGCTCAAACCGAAGACGTTTTGCAAACTCTCAGCTCCCAGTGTTCAGAAAGTAGAAGCCACTGGACACAAAGATCTACAGAAAGATAGCTTAGCATGGTCTCCGAGGGCCAGCTTCAGAGTGGTGTGAGTTGTACCTCAGAGGCCAAAGAGGGCTTTGTTCAGCCCGTGTCTTCCCAGAGGACCCCGTTCTTCTGATCTGTGTCAGAAATAGCAGAAAGGGAGAAAATAACCCTAACAAATGCAGTCAGTCATTAATGAAAGCAATATCGTTCTCAGGACCTTGTCATTGGGGGAAGAGTGTGGATGTTTCTATTGCCTCAGTGAAGAGAAGATGCCCTGGTTGGTGAAGTTCTGGGTTCTGTGTGGGCTGGAAGATAGATGGAGTTTTCGTCAGTATTTAATGGGGCAGAACAAAAGCCAGAAATAGGCCCTGAGAAACCAGAACAGAATGATGCAGATCGGATGGCTTGCTTATTCAGCTGCAAAATGTACGGCCTTCTATTGTGGTCACCCCCCACCCAGGGTGAAATGTGGTGTGGAGGACAGACAGGAATGCCCCATGGTGCAGAGCAGCCTCTGTTGTCCCACTAATCAGTGCTATTCAGCACATGACAAATATTTAATTTAGGGGGAAAGCAGCGGACCACATTGTTGTTACCGATATCAGGCAGCAACAAGATTAGCAATAATCCCTACTAGTAATGGCCAGAAGGCCCAAATTAACAATGAACCCAACCCCAATATGTTTGCTGTTTCCCCACAAGGTGAAAGGAGACAACCCAGGTTGGATATGGCTGCTCCTCTAAGCCAGAAAGATCTAGACTCCTGCTTTCTGGTCTTCTATTTCCCACATCCTAATCCACTGTGGATGCTTGAGCGACAGCCGTTGTATCTACATTTCAGGCAGCAGGAGGAGAGAATGGACAAGAAAGTGGCGTCTCTCTCTGTACAAAGTATTTCCCAGGGTGTGTAGTCACCAGTCCTCTGTTTATCTTCAGTGCAGGTTGGGCAACTGCTCTTAAGGTTACTGTTCTTGTTTGCATATCTGTTTCGTCACTCCTCTGTGTATCTACTCATTCATCTGTCAGTTCATTCAACTAGCTTTGAGTAGACTTTCTTCCTCAGGCAAGCTGTAAGAGGTACAAGTCAGGTGTCTCTAGTGCCTTGGTGTGGATTGCTTCAACCAAATATCGTACACAGTGGCATATCAACACAAGACGTACCTTTCCCACAGCCCTGAGGCTGGTTATGGTAGGTCTGTGCCCAGTATGGTGAGGGCCTGCTTCCCAATACACAAAGTGGAAGGAGAGCAGGAGAGCTCACCAGAGTCCTTATAAGGCTCAGCCAGAAAGGCTCATCCCTATGGTCATCTCCTCCCAAAGTAGCTTCTCCCAACACCACCACACCGAAGGCTAGCTTTTTAGTACATGGATACTAGGGAAAGACAGACATCTGGACCAGAGCCACCTCCTTGGGAAACCACTTCTGTTTGAGAGTCAGCACCTCTCCTGTGTGCCTTCAATGACTATATGTGCTTATATCATACTGTCAGACAGCCATTGGTCCTTCCTACAAAACAGTGACATCTTTAGGGAGGAACCAGAATGCACTGTGTCTGTGTGCAAATGTGTATTTAGTTGTTCACAAATACATGCCCCTGCATGTGCACACACACACATACACACATTCACACACACACACACACACTCACACACACACACATAAGATATGTGGATGACAGGTTATTCAATGAACAAATGGAATCAGTCTATTCAAAGAAGCTTAGCAAAGTTCCCTACAGTGATTCCTTTTTCATTTTTAGGACCCAAAGCACAGAATCATTAGAAACAGTCTTAAAGGAACAACCTGTTATCTGGTTGCCAGAAGCAACAGGCCAGAGATCCTGAGGCCACTCAGAGCTATACTTAGCCTATCTGTTGGTGTGCTAGTGAGGGTTAGGTTTCCCTGGGGTGGCAAAAGGGTTAAAAGTAATATCTATCTTGTGTTGAGAACAATTCTCTAATGGTTAAAGTTGGTAAGCCTCATGTTTCTGGACACAGAATGAGAGCAGATATGTCCAAGAGTGACTAGTGTATGCTGGCCTTTGTGTTCAGAGTCTAGCGTGAGGGATCAAGAGAAGAGAAACATCAGTTAATCCTTGAAGATAGGAACTGATGGGCATGAGTGCATGTAGCTTCTGTGAAGCATGTCATCAGTGTGAGATGTGAGCATCCCAACAGGAACAGCCTGACATAGGGACCGGACACTTGGCTAGGACATGCTGTTACTCCTAACTGGATTCAGTAGGCGGAGTCAGTTCTGAGCCTGGACGCTGGGCTCTCCTTTGGGTTATTGATCTTATTAGATTATATAATTGGTTCCAGAAAATAAGAACCAGTGTGTAATAATAGGAGCGTGAAGCAGAGGGTCTTAGCCATCACGGAAGGGGACTTTTGAATTATACTTTGAAGCATTTCGAGGAAGTTTTTGAGACCTGTGTCAAAGTATAGAAGTTATGGACAGAAGCACTGGGGTGAGTTTTCTGGAAGTCTGGGACTGATGCTGGTAATCAATCATGGTGATCCAGAAGTTGGACTCAAACAGGAGGGTCAGAGTTCAAGTGTCAGTTCTGTCGCTTAGAACCCTAGGGGTATCCATGTGTCCTTTGGGAAGCTTCAGTTTATTAATCTGAATAGTGATGTAGTATTAGGAGGTACCCCAGAAGACAGCTCTGAGGGCGAAGTAAGCTGTAGGACAGGCTACCCAGTGGGTCCACAGGTGGGGCGTGGTCACATATCATCTGAGATGTTTGAGCAGGGACAAGGTAAGCTATTGAGACCACTGTGCATGGGCTGTGTTTAGTTTGAAAGGACACACACAGACACAGACAGACAGACAGACAGACACACACACACACACACACACACACACACACACACACACACAGAGAAAGAGAGAGAGAGAGAGACCACATGCCACATTTCCTTTTTCCTAAATGTTGGTAAATTGTTATCTACATTTATATATTGCAAGGACCTGGAGGGTATTTGATAGCTCAGTGTAAGCTTTTACAGTTTGAATTGTAAAGTGGTTTGGTTACATTTTTTCTTTCACTGTGGCAACTCAGAGTGGGAGGGAGGGTCCTGAGGTCCAATTCCAAGTCCTCTCCCTTTATTCCCCCACCAACCCACAGCAAGCCACCTACCTTGGGGCCCCTCCTGTGTAAGGAAGTCTTTGGTCTTTGGGTGGTGATGATTCCAGGTCACTTCTAGTGCCAGAACTGGAGTCTCTCCCTTGCTGCTGGTGAACCTAACATTTTTGGCACAAGGGAGGTTTTGGCGATTGTACAACTTAGTTCTCAGAATAGTTTCCACGAGCAGAGAGAAAGCAAGTTATTTTTAGTTGCTTTTTAGGCATGACTAAATACTGACCACTGCTTGCAGGTACGTTTGGTGATGGAATCAACCATGTGTGCAGACTACACATCAAACCTACAAAAAGGACCACAATCAGCATGTCATACTTTTCCAACATTGCATGGCTGGAGGCCCAGGTCAAGTTGGAGACCAAAGGGTTCTAAGTGTTCACCCAGGGCTCCAGTGACTTCCAGGAGAAAATTGTCACATAAATGCCATCGAAATGTTTCAAAGACAGCCATGTTGAAGAAACCGTATGGGTGTAGCTTCTGACATTCCTAGGAGTCGCAATCCCATAGCAAACTCCCCATTCCTCTGGCTGTTACAATCTCTCTGTCCCTCTTCTGCGATAACCCATGAACCTTAGGTACAGGAGTTGTGTTGTAGATGTTTTGGTTGGGACTGGGCTCCACAACTCTGCATTTTGATTGGTTGTGGTTTTTAAAAGAATGACCCCTGCCTATTGTAAAGGATAATTTTCTTGTTGAAGGGTGAGGACCACACTTATCTGTGGGTGTAAGGACTCCACACACACACACACACACACACACACACACACACACACACACTTGATGGTTTGAATGAGAATGGCCCCCATTGAATGGTCCATAGAACTATTTCTGAAAGATTAATAGTTGTGGCCTTGTTGGAGGATGTGTGTCATTGGGGTGGGCTTTGAGTTTTCAAAAACTCATGCCAGGCCCAGGGTCTCCTTTTCCACCTGCCGCCTGTGGATCAGGATGTGAAGCTCTCAGCTACTGCCCCAGCGCCATGTCTGTATGCTTTGTACTAACCCTCTAAAATTGTAAGCAGTGCTTTTTCCTACAAGAATTTCCTTGGTCCTGGTGTCTCTTGGCTACAGTAGAACAGTGACTAAGACATGCATAGGAAAAATCAAGGGAAAGAAAAAGAGGTTATGAATTTGAAAGAGAGCAAGGGAAGGTAGATGGGAGGCTTTAGAAGGAGAAAAGGGAGAGGGGAATTGATGTAATTTACTATAATCTCAAAAAATAAAAAAAAAACATTTTGAAGAATTGTTGTCAGAGGCTGCTTGTTTGTTCCTGGTTGCTCAGCCCCGAAATAACCACATAGAAACCATACTATTTGCAATACTCTTTGGCCAATAGCTTAAGCGTATTTCTGGCTTTTTAAATTTTAAATTAACCCATCTCCATTAATCTGTGTATTGCCTCGTGGCTGTGACTTACTGGCAAGGTTCCAGCTGGCAGCTCCATGGGTCTCTTTGACTCCACCTTCTTTCTCCAAGCATTCAGTTTAGTTTCCCCTGCCTAGTTCTATTCTGCTAAGCCACTGGCCAGAACATCTTCTTTATTCATTAACCAACAAAAGCAACACATATACAGAAGGACTTCCCACACCAAAAAGTCATTTGGAAGCATTCAGAAGTAGCAATTATACACAAGTTCCTTGACCAGGGCTATCCTTTTGTGTAAGTCCATTGTGAGATACAACTCTCTTAAGTAAAATATTTATTTAAGGTGCTAAGTTATCAGGGACATGGACAGGTACCTGCTTCCCTTAGTGATCTTGGGGCTCATGGGAGTTGTGGTTCAATGGCCAGTATTGAGAGAAGTTGTACCATGTACCAGTTTCCTGGAGGAAAGATGTAAATTCAAAACCTAAAGTGTCATTTCTATTGAATGGGAATTGCTTTGAAATCATTAGGTCTCTGTGATCTGGGGACATCTGTGCACATTGTAAGTCCTGAGGACTCTGACTTATAATGCATATCTTCACTGTCTTCTAGGACTCCAGTCCCTTGCTATTGGGGAAAACCTGAGAATTCTTTTGTACAGCCAACATGAAGAAGCCCTGGGTTAAACCATCCTGGCACCATGTCCCTCTGTCATCTACAGAGTGAGTTAAATGAGTCCTGACTATGTCCCTACTTGTTTCTACATGTCTTGAGTCCACTGTTTCTGAATCCTCTATGCAATGGAACCTCACTTGGGAGAGTTTCTCAGGGGAATCCCCTTAGTGGCTGGCTAGGTCCTCTGCATTCCCTCGTGTGATTTTAGATATTTTCTTCAAGTTCTGTGAAGACAATTCCAAGAATTTTTACTAGTTTTGTACTGAATTTGTAGATTGCTTTAGGTAGCATGGCTATTTGGACATTACTAATTAGCCCAGTCCTCATACATGGGAGATTGTTGCAACTTCTAGTGTCTTTTCCAGCTTCTCTTTTCAGTATTTTGAACTGTGGATTAAAGGTAGTAGAATTCTTATTAATATGAGATAGTAATCTTACATTTTTAAATGAGAAAATTATTTTGACACACACTGACAACCATTTGAGATTATGTATGTTTTCAGGAGACCTTTTTCTAATAAACCGTTCTTAAGCCCAAGCCCCCAGAGTTGTCTGAGGTGTCGAAGCTCACTATGAACAATTTTGTCTCCTTTTGTGTTCTGCAGCATGCTCTTGCACATGGCACTCCCAATAGCTGAAGACAAGAGGATACACGTGTTTGAATGAACACAAGTTTTCTATCTTCCTGTAGGTGTCGAGGAAGACTGATTCATGCTTATGGGAGACACAATGGAACATATGATTCAGCGTGCATCATGGTCTCTTTCATTTTGTTATACAGAGTTACACAACAGAAGTTCTCATACAAGTAGTTAATAAACTTTGAAGTATTTTAAATGATATTTAATTTGTTTATTTGTGGTGTGTGTGTGTGTGTGTGTGTGTGTGTGTGTGTGTGTGTGTGTGTGTAGATTTCATGTGACGAGGCATTCATGTAGAAGTCAGAGGATGATTTGTAGGAATCGATTCTGTCTTTTTACCACGTGGGCCCCAAGGATCAAACTCAGGTCATCTCAGGCTTAGCAGCAAGTGCCTCTGCCCTCTTATCTCGCTGGCCTCTATACTGTACTTTGAGCATATTGCCCTCATAGCCTGCTATCTCTCCTTTCTTGTGCCTCTTTCCTCCCGTTAGTCCCCTTTGTTCTGCTAGATAATTTTGCTTATACTTTTATGCCATATGTACATACACAATTTTATATACCTATAAAGTCCAGGAATGAGAAAAAAATCTTACAATATTGTCTTTCTGAGACCACCTTAATTTACTTAATTTGACTATATTCAGTTGCATTATTTTTTCAGAAAATGACACAACTTCGTCCTTTTCATGGCAGAAAAATTTCATTGTTATATAAACTGCATTTTTTTGTCTGTCTGTAGATGGGTATTTAGATTGGTTCTGTAGCTTAGCGGTTGTGAACAGTGCTGGGATAAATGTCAGTGTCTACGATAGGTTGATTTGGAGTCTTTGCACTAAATACCCGGGAATGGTACAGTTAAGTCATATGGAAGGTCTATTTTTAATTTTAGAGTTATTCTGTAGGTCTTCTATTCTGTTTCACTGATCCATGTGTCTGTCCCTGTGACAGTACCATGCTGTTTTTAGTCCCATGACTCTGTAGCACAACTTTCAATCATGATAATGATCCCTCCACAATGTTCTTTTTGCTATAGTTTGCTTTGGCTAGCTGGGGTTTTTTTGTGCTTCTACATGAGTTTTACAATTTTTGGGTGAGTTTTTTTTTTTATAAAGAATGACATTGGGATTTTGATAATGAGTGCATTGAAACCATTAAATGCTTTTGCTAGTGTAGCCATTTTCACAATATTAATTCTAATTCATTAGCTCAGGAGGTCCTTTCATTATCTATTATAATACCTTCATTTTCTTGCTTCAGTGTTCTTAAGTGTTTTATCATAGAGATCTATCTTTGACTTCCTTGGATACCTCTATTCTTAGATATTTTTTAAATTGTCAGTGGGATTGTTTTTCTTATTTCTTTTTCAATGTCTTTTTTAAATCAGTATAAAGACTACCAATTTTGTGTTAATTTTGTGTTCTTTTACATTGTTGGATCTGTTTATCAGATCTAAGCATTTTCTGGAAGAGTCTTTAGGGTTCTGTTTTAAAGTTTCTATTGTTGTGAAGAGACACCATAACCATGCTGACTCTTATAAAGGAAAAAGTTTAATTGGGTTGGCTTACAGTTTCAGAGGCTTATAGTTCATTAATCTTCACGGTGGGACATGGCAGCATGCAGGCAGATATGGTGTTGGTGAAGGAGCTGAGAGTTCTTTATCTTGATCCTATAGACAACAGGTCATGAACTGAGTGTGCCACACTGGGTGCAGCTTGAGCAAAGAGATCTCAAAGCTCATCCCCACAGTGGCACCCTTCCTCCAACAAGGCCACACCCACTCCAACAAAGCCACACCTCCACTAGTGCCACTCCTTTTGGGGGCCATTTTCTTTCAACCATCATAATCTCTTACATATGAGACCACATCATCTACAAATAGATACTTTCCTATTTGTATCTCTTCTATTTTCTTCTCCAGTCTTACTGCTTTTGCTAAGACTTCAAGCTCTGCATTGAAGAAGGGTGTGGAGAGTAGTGTGTTTCTGAGTTTAATGGAAATGCATGTGTTCCCCCCACACACACTTAGTAGAATGTTGGCTGTAGCTTTATTGTACAAATTCTTTATTATGCTAGATATATGACTTCTATTAAGTTCAGTGCTCTTATGATGAAAGGTTATCAAATTTTATGAAAAGCTTTTTCTGCATCTCTTGAGACAATTGTGTGATTTCTTTCTTTGAGTTCATTTATGTATTAATCTTTCAGGTTCAGTAACCCCCACATCTCTGTAATGAGGCTGAATTGATCATGGAGAGTGATTTTTTTTATATGTCTTTGAATTCCGGTTGCAAGTATTTTGTTGAGAGTTTTTTCATCTGTGTTTATCAGAGAAATTTTCTTTTGCCATGTCTTCCCCTGGTTTTGTTCTCAGAGTAATACTGACATTGTTGGATACATTGCTTAAATCTTTAGCCTAAAGTTCTCGCCTTCCTCTACCCTCATGATTCATGCATAAGCGGTGCTTATTCCATTGCTGATGTCTATCTTGTCTACTGATTCATGATGCCAAATGGAGCTCATTTGTTCTGGTCAGTTTTTAATTTATTTTTATATTTCCAGTTTCCGAATGTTTTATTTAATCTACCTTGTCTTTCATCTACCTGATAGTCTGTTTTCCACTTGATTGATTTACTGGTGAGGTTCATATTTTCTTATTATTTTTATTTTTGTCAGTGTTTAAATTTTTTATTTTATTTTATGGTGTCATTTCTGAGGTAAAATATATAAATAAAACAAAATAAAATAGAAAATAATAATAATAATAATATAGTGGAAAAGTCCCTTATGAAACAAGAAACCTCCAAAGATTCCACTAAGTTCATTTTCTATTGTCTATCTACTGCTGGATATGCATCCTGTTTTAAAGAGTAGTTTGTTTCTTCACTGAGACTCTCATGGAGGAAGCTAAATTTTCATTTGCAAGTGGCAACAATTGGAAATTGCTTCTTGGCAGGAATAAGGGCTTATGTCTACTTCTCTTTTCAGCTCTAGAACTCCATCTGGTGCAGACCCATGTAGGCCCTGTGCGTGCTGCCTCAGTCTCTGAGTTCATATATGCACTGATCATGTTGACATCGAGAGCCTTGTCTTGGTGTCCTCCATCTTCTCAGGATCTTTCATTCTTTCCACCTCCTCTTCCTGTTTTTTTTTCTGAGCCCTGAGGGTAGGGATTTCATAATGACATCTCATTTAAGGCTAATTCTTCCAACATCTTCCACTCTCTGCATGTTGTTGTCTGGCTGTGGGTGTCTGTATTTCTTTCCTCTTGCTACAGGAGGAAGCATCTCTGATGATGGCTGAGCAAGCCAGTGATCTACAATACAGCAGTATGTAGTTAACAATCATTTGATTGCTAGGGTTTTTTTTTTTTGATTTGGGGACAAGTAGTATTTGATTTTCCTCTATGTTCCCTGAGTTATCTAGTCTCAAGTTCTAAGTCAGCTAAACAGTGTCAGGTATGGGTTTCTTCTCATGGAGTCAGCCTTCAGTCAAATCATATGTTGGTTGGTTACTTCCACAAACTTTTTGCCACTAATGCCCTAGAATATCTTACAGGCAGGACATCATTGTGCATCAAAGGGTTTGTGTTTGGAAATACACAGAATACCTTCCTGGACCAAAGACACTTGCCCATAGAGGTAACGACTCTGTACAGGTGCCAACTTGACTTCCCCATGTTCGATGAAATGAGTAGACATTTTCAGCAATGGGGTCTTGTTGTCAGTTTGTTGAGAGCAACCTATGGTTTCGACAATAGCCTGGGTCGTTTGGGATTCCCATGGGACCTCTTTGATCAACAACTCAATTAGAATATAACCCAGTGCGGGTACTGGAAGATTGATTCACTTGATGACAAGAGATGGTGACAAGAATGATGTCTCCCTCATTCTTTGGCAATTTCATTTAGATTGCATATATATGGATATTTCTACTGTATTAGGTTTCCATGCTGCTGCTCAAATGGCCCCTAATTTTAGATCCCTCCCTGTACTCTCTCCCTTTCATCCCCACCTCCCACTCCTTACTTGATCCTCATATTCCACCCCCTATCATGCTTCCAGAACTATCTATTCTGTTTGTCTTTCCTAGGGACATCTATCTGTGTTTCCCACCCTGTCCCTTACTCTATACCAAACCTTTGTGGATCTGCAGATTGTAGTTCACTTATCCTTGCTTTAATATCAAATAACCATACATAAGCAAAAATATGCCATATTTGTCCTTCTGGATCTGGGTTACTTTCTTCTGGATTATTATTTTCATTTTTAGTCCTATCTATATACCTGTGAATTCCATGATTAGCTTTCAAATGTCTGAGTGACACCCCATTGTGTAAATGTACCACATTGCCTTTATCCATTCTGCCATTGAGGATTATTATAGTTATTATGAATAGAGCAGTGGTGAGCATGGTTGAGCATTGCTTCATCTCTGTGCCAGGGTGAAGCATCCTTTGGGTATGTCCAAGAGAGGTGTAGCTAGATCTTGAGACAGGTCAGTGCTCTTCTACCTGGGAGACCACCAAACTGATTCCCATAGTTTTTCTTTTTAATTTAAATTAGCTAATACCTATCTGTTCCTTGGTGGATGAGTTTTGAATCATTTGTCTTTCCTGTGATATTTCATGCAGCAAGCTATGCTGCTGGGGTAGACATTGTTCACAATTCTAGTTCAAACATATTAAACCATATTTGAGGTAGGCAATGTCTCAGTGGAAATTAGACCAGTTACCTTCTGATTGAGTTTTTCACAGGCCTGTGATGGGCAGAACACAACTGAGTATAGTTCTCAGTTCCCTTCTTGATGTGATCTCTGGCCCTGCAGTGTTGGGTTGGTGAGATGAGGGGAGGGACCTTACTATAGGTTCCCACTGATCTTCGAAGCAACCTGGAAGTAGCTGCCTCAGTCCCTTGTCCTTTCTGCCCTCAGAAGTGTGTTGAGACCCTGGTTCCACAGGCTCCGGACTTTGTTTCAACACTTCCCTCCAAGAGTGTGCAGGTTTATCGTGGGGAGGAAAGCATGTTAACCGTTGTCTGGCAGTACCTCACTTTGCTTCAGTCTTCAGCTCCTAGGAGTCATGACAAATTATATATCTAGTCCTTGGCAACCAGCTACCTGTTTTGGAAGCATGGGTGTGTGTAAGGTGAGACACGTCCTCCTCTGCAATCTCCACTGGCCTTGTTGGGTCTCTCCTTCTGACTGATTGCTACTCAACACTCTGTAGCAGCTCCTGCCTTGTTTGCCAGGAGAGTTCACTTGGTTTGTGTACTTTTTCAAAGCTATTTTGTCATATGCATGCATGCTTCTACCTCTGCTTAAAATATTTTGTATATTGCTGTAATTTTAGGATTGTATTGCACTATACATTTCTACCTCTGATCAAGATATTTATATATTGTTTACACTTTGAAGTCATTGTCCTCATTTGCTACACATTTGTTTAAAGATTGTCTAATTTTTTATATGAAGTCTTAGTCTTTAAGCTATATGGGCATTAAAAATTACAGGTCAATAGTCATCCATATTTGTCATACTTATAGTTAGACTAACCAGATTATTTAAATGCATAGAGATTGTATTCCACATAGATAGGTAATCTTCAAATACTTCAAATAACTGTAGAATATGCCATTTAAATGACTTAAGATTCTGTTGTCATGAGACACAATTGCTCCTGGCATCACTGATCTATTCCTGAGAGAATGTTGGGCACCAAAGACACTCCACTTGGAACTTGTTTTACTCTTGGCAAAAGTGGCCTTTGGGCAAAGAACTGCCCCTGCCTTGACCACTGACAAAATGCTTGGTGTCCAGACTGGTCAAGCAGGATGCAAGCAAAAAAGACTGCCAAACCTTACCAAGACAGGGTAAGACAGTTTTTCAAATTTCCCTGCCTCTGAAAATGGTCTATCAGTTACCCTAGGCCTTAGACAAAGTTGGTTGCCCCAATGTTGCAGATGAGATTTGGGTGATTGCCCACGTAGCTGGTTGTCTCTGTCATTTCTTGCACCTTTTGGAAATTGCTTGATTGTACTTCCTGTCTACTCACGTAATATTTTCCTTCTCAGGTCTTTGACGGGATTGAAGACAAGATAGTTATGGTTACTTTCCTCTCATGACTTAGCCAAACCACTTTTAATATAAGACTTAGACTCCTTAGGATAGGATAGTTATTGAAACATGTAGCATATGTTTCTTGTTTGATGTTGTTCATGCTGGTTGTATTTCTAATTTTTATGTATGTTTTTGCCTCTTCTCTTCCATGGACAATACTTGATATCTGTTCTTATTGTATATAGCTTTGTATTAGGCTTAGAGCTCTCTTATTTCGACAAAAGGGGGATGAGCCATGGGAACTCCTTCAGCTAATTGTCTTTAAGATAACCAACCCACTTTGTGCGTGGTCTTATATACTATAAATACAGTTGAAAAGCATGTGTGGGTCTCTCAGCTACTGAATTCGGTTTCAGTATCGAGCATTTACAGAGGACTGCGCAGATCACTACTCTTTCCTGTGAGTTTATCCCCAGATAAATAAACCTTTGTTATCATCCATTCCAGGTTATTGTGGAACTCTTCTGTACGCCAACAGTGATACCTTCAGTACATCATGTATAGCGGAGGGCACAGAGGTACATAGCTGGAGCTCAGAGTGCTCCTCAGATGGTAGAACAAGTGAGACAGATGAAGTAGAATAAGGCTGGTGATGAAGAGCTCACATAGCTTCTTGAAATATGGGGTGCTGTAGCCGGCTTCAGGCCCACAGACAAGGAACTGCTGTCTGCAGGTTTAGGTTATGCCATTTCTCCCTAGCTGTCACCTTCTGCTAGGGAGAAAGCTTAAAGCAAGACCTCTGTTCTGGCCGCACACTGGTTGTCTGCTTGACTTATCATGTGACAAATGAAGAGGCTGTTGCAAGGGTACTGAAGAGGGCAACTGTACCATGTCAACAATCCACTTGAAATGGGTAGTGCTGTCTATAGGTAAGCATTGTTTTAGGGAGGAAATCGCACAGAGGAGCCTGCCTAATTGCTAGCATGACTGGATCTTGGCCCCTCTAATTAGCTCCTACAGGTGCAATTGGTTTGCAAGAACAAATTTGTGCTCAGATGCAAGCTTTCTTGCTGAGGAGTGAGGAAAAATGAAGACAGATTGAACATCTATAAAGACTGTCATAGATATTTAGTGATGTCAAGCCTAGGGAAATTTATTTTGCTTTCCATTGTTATATAAACAACGTGTTTAAAATGCTTTTCTATCTTCTTTTCAATTTCTGAGACTTCTCACTGTTGGGAAATTCTCAAACACTGAAGCCTGTGAACAGAGGAATCAAGAGATAGCGGCACCCACAAAAGGAGTTTCTGGGGACCCATGAGCTTCTGAAATAACAGTGTGATGATGCAGTGGGTGGGCTGCATGAAAAGTAGACTGCACATGTGACATTAGTGCACGATAATGAAGTTAAGATAGCTATCTCCATCCCCTTAAATATTTTCAAAGTTCTAATACATATAATTACATGTTTGCGAGGACATGTGATATTTCAGTACATGCTGAGTATATGAGGGTGCTGATTGTCTTCTCCTTTTCATTGTTTGGAAGCCTCAAGCTCTTGTTTTACAGCTCTTCACAAAATACACAATAGGTTGTTGTGGAATACAGCCACCCCATCCATGTTACAGAACACTGGGATTTTATCCCTCCAATGTAACTGTGTTTTGTGGCACCTATCATCCAACGAGCTCCCTCTATCCCCCTCACCTTTCTCAGCCTGTAGTAAACCCTATTCTACACACACACACACACACATATATATATTTAAACCATCCACATGTAAGAGAGAACATGCAGCATTTTTTCTTTCTGTTCCTATTTTACTGAAGACAATGTATTAGTCAGGATTCTCTAAGGAACAGAACTGAGAGAATGAAGAAATGTATGTATGTGTGTGTGTGTATATATGTATATATATATACATATGAACATGTATACACATGTATATATAGGAACATGTATACACATGTATGTGTATATGTTAGAGATTTATTAGAGTGGTTTACGGACTAGTCTGCAAACTCCAACAAGTCCTGCCTCCTGACAGGAAGGCCAAGAATCCTGTAGTTTAGTCCCATGCAGATGGTTCCGTAGTCCAAGGGAGGCCCTAGAGGGATGCCACTTTTCAGTTCCTATTGGAATCCTAAAGAAGTAGGTTCTACTGTCAGAGAAGAAACGGGTCAGGATAGATGCCAGTGAGAGTCAGGGCAGACAGGAAGAAAAGCACAAGCTGCCTTTGTCTATGCCCTTTATGTGGGCTGACACCAGAAGGTGTGGCCCAAGTTGGGATTGATCTTCTGACCTCAAATGATCTGGATTTAGGGTGGCTCTTCCACCTCAAATAATCCAACCAAAAAAATTCGTCGCAGGTGTGCCCACTTGTTTGGGCTTTAGTTACTTCCACACGTAGTCAGGTTGACAACTGAGATCAACCATCGTATTTGGTATTTTCCAGTTCCATCCATGGTCCAACAAAGGATAGGGTATAATCATTCTTATGGCTGAATATTATTTTTGTGTTATCCTATATTCTCTTTATCCATTTGTTAACTGAGAGCCATTGAGGGTGACTTGATATTTTAGACACTGTGAGCTGTGAAACTAATAGACATGAGTATGCAGAGATCTCTTTTTTGTGTTGATATTTTGAAAGAGAATTTTTATGGCTAGAGGCAGAGTTCACAGTGCAGGTGGGTTGCCATGCAGGTCTCATGCAGGGAGTGAAATGCAAAAATTCTGTCCCTTCCCACAGACGAGTTGGGGGTGGTGGCAGATGTTGGTGGATGGGTCCCAACTAGCCCTTAGAAAACAGTTCTAATAGGGATGTTAGATGACACTTTTGTGACTCTTTAACCAGAAAGATGCAAATGCAACAGTCAAGACATGATGTGTACAACCCAATTCTGCATCATACAGTGGTTTTTAAGCTCTGGATGGGAAATACTCACTTATTCTTGTCATTCATGTTTATAGATGCCACAGATTAAAAACATAACTTATCAAACCATTAAATGATTGACAGCTAACTCTATTAATATTTTTTAACTTTCTTTTGTCTAGAAATTGATCAAATAGTTCAATCACTGGTTATAGGCTATGTCAATTTCTATGGGTAAACACCCTGACTTACTTTGCTTTTTATTGCTGCCATGACCAGAAACAACATGGGGAGGAAAGGGTTTAGCGGGCTTATACATCCTGATTACAGTCTATTGCTGAGGGAAGCCAAGACAGGAACTCAAGCAGGGCAAGAACTTGGAGGCAGGAATTGATGAGAGCCCATGGAGGAGTGCTGTCTTCTGGTTTGCTCTCCTTGCTTCCTCAGCTACCTCTTTTAATAACACCCAGTCCCACCTGCTTGAGAGGTGGCACCACCCATAGTAGGCTGTGTTCTCCCACATCAACCACCAATCACGAAAGCTCAGTATAAACCAACAACAAATCAAACAAAAAAGCCCCAAACCAAAACAACAACAACAACAACAACAACAACAACAACAACAAACCTACCCATTACTCAGGACACGCTCTCACCATGCCTGGTTTCATATGATCAATTTAACAGTTGACTTAGCGAATGCCACCTGTTCTTGGAGAGCTTCTGCAGGCTCCACAGGAAGAGTGCCACACAGCAGCACTCATATGATGTGGGGCAATCAGGAAAATTTGGAACAAAGGAAATATGTGGAGAGGAGAAAAGACAAAAAATGCCTACTTGTGCCTCTTTCAAAGGGAGAAGCAGATGTATGAAAAGAGAGAGGAGAGGAGAAGAGAACAGAATGGGAAAAAAGTCCTCAAAGCAGCAAGCTGTGGGAAGGCTCATCTGTTTTTGCTTTTCCTAAAACAGTAGCTACAGTAATCCTGTATCCATATGTCACCAGATCTCCTTGGTGATAGATTGATTTAATCCCCTGAGCTTAGTGGCACAGTCCTGTAACCTTAGTTACCCAGGAGGCTGAGGCAAGAAACTTCACACATTCAAGGCCTGTTTGTAATATAGAGTGAATTCAAGACTAGCCTGGGCAACTTTAGTGCTGAGAGGAAGGAAGGAAGGAAGGAAGGAAGAAAGAAAGAAAGAAAGAAAGAAAGAAAGGAAGGAAGGGAGGAAGGAAGGAAGAAAGGAAGGAAGAAAAAAGAAGAAAAGAAGAGGAAGGGAAGGAAGGAAAGAAGGAAGAAAGGAAGGAAGAAAGGGAGGGAGGGGAAGGATGGATGAAGGAAGGAAGGAGAAGGGAAGGAAAAAGAAGGGAAGGAAGGAGAAGGGAAGGAAGGAAGGAAAGAAAGAAGGAAAGAATAGAGGAAGAAAGGAAGAAAAATAAATAAATGAAGAAAGGAAATAAGTAAGTAAGTAAATAAGTAAGTAAGTAAGTCTAGGTAGGCATTTCAGAAGCAAGTGTTTGCCAAATTGTGTGAGTCCCTGGGTTCAATGTCAGAGAGGGAAAAGGGGGAAGAAGTAAGGTTGGGGAAGCCCAGGATCATATCATTTGAGCTGAGACACAGATGGTATAGATTATGGAGTCAAACAAGGTGAGGTGAGAAGAGAGTTTAAAGACCCACTGCAGTGCTCTTTGTTAATAGGAACAAAACAAAACCTACTCAGCAATCAAAGCACTACAGAAGGTTCAGTGAGATGAGAAACACTTACTTGTCAGAACTCCCAGGAGACAGGCTGCTGTGCTTGGAAGAACGTGTTGAAGCTTGAGCAGGCCGTTGAACATCTCAGAATGACCTGAACTTTTGGCCAGGATGATAGGTTCCACTTCCTTCTTTTCTGTGGGGGAAGAAAATCCCTTCAGGGCCTCCTGTTTCCTTCCAATTATTGTTTGATCGTTGCTGGTTCTCCAAGGCCTGCATGATCAGGTCTGTCATTTCTAAGTTGCTCAGGATCAACAGGCAGAGAGTCCTTCTCTCTTCAGAGCTCATTCCTATATGGCACACAGTCATCACTACCATAGAGGGAGAGCCTTGCACACAACATCATGAGGAGGGCTTCACACAAATGATTCCCATTAATCCTCATACAATTTGAGGTTGTTAATATGATGTTCCCATGCAATAGAGCTAAAGGGAGGCAGGGCGCATCTGTAGGGAGGGGCAAACTCATAGGGTGGAAGGGGTAAGACAGCAATTTTAAAGGCCGAAAAGAAGGTTGGACCACTAGGACCACTTGCCGTAATGTGGCTGTGGCGTGTCACCTCATGTTTTGGGGGCTGGAAGTTTGGGCTCTAGTGTGACAGCGTTGAGGTTGTGGGACCTTTAAGAGGTGGGGCGCTGTGAGATGGTGATGTCATGAGGTTTCTGCTCAAGAAAGGAATGAATGTTCGTCCTATGAGAGTGTGCTGTTAGAAAGCAAGGCTAGCCTGTGTTTTATGGCTTCTCTACCATATCATGGTGCAGCTGAGGGGCCTTCACCAGGATGCTGGTGCCATGTTGACTGGATCCCTCAGTCACCAGAATTACAAATCAAGTAGGTACACGTGGTTTTTTTTTTTTTTTTCATCTTAACCAATATCAATACTCTGTGGTAGCTACACAGAATGGGCAACTTACAACCACTGGGTACACTGACTCCCAGTTCATGTTGCTTTTCCAGCTCTTCCCTTTCCATCCAAGCCTGCCCTTCCACACTCCAAATCTGGGAGATCTTTATCAGTATTCCATGGCTTCTCCAACCAACCACTCTCCTTCCTTTTTGGATTGCCTTAGAAATTGTCTATAATCAATCACTATCCAAATGTGCCCTTTCTTGCCTGATATCATACCCCATCCATTGCTCCCCCCCCCATAAATCAGAAGTTGCTTAGGAGAAAGCAGTTACGTCTTTCAACTCTTCTTTCCCATAGCATCCTTGGGCTGGGGTTTGAGAGCAGGCGCTTATCCTGAACCTGTTGTTAGGTTGGTTTGGGTCTTTGTTTGGTACCGCTCCCCCATCACCTATGACACAGGCCACTGAGCTGGAAGTGGGAAAATGGAGAACATTTCTTCCTTCACAGAACTCCAATTCCAGTGTGGCGAGTCAAGCAAGCAGCAGTTGCTAGGTGGTGCAGCCAGTGCTGCACCATTGGTTCAGAAGGAGCTCAGGAGAAGAAAAGAAGATTCACCCAAAGGTTCCCTCGAGCCAGTCTAATCTGAAAGGATGAGAGGAACCCAGGACTTTACAGAAAGAGAAGACTGGGCTACAGCGAGCAGACATCTTGCAAGATTATACCACATCTTCCTCAGTTTGACTTTCAGTTAGCTTACTTCAGCTTCCATTTAGTACCTACCTCTGTTTCTTGTCTAATCTCACAAAGGTGTGAGGTATCTTTGCTCAAGTGTAGAGCTAGTAGAGATATAGGAAGACCTGGGTACTCATTAGGGGCTCCACCGGTGCGGGACTGAGTATAGGTATGTCTGGCCAGTGAGACAGAAGGATTCAAGAGATCATTCTGAGGTCCAAGAGATCCACCCTTGACCTGGAATCATGAAATCTCCTCTACCTCTGGTTACTTTTCATCTGCTGATGTGGGCAGAGGTCCCTGTTCCATGACACTCTAGCCTATTCTTTGCAAGGAGCAGGTAAGAAGAACAAGATAGTTCCATGTCAGCATGATTTTGGACTGTGTCGCTCTTCCGAGCTGTACTAGCAAAGGGTTTTGTGGGTGATGCTACTTAAAGAGGTTTTTGGGAAGTTTTGATTTCCTTTGGCATTTTGTGTCATACCTGGGTCTTTAGATATGTTGGCTGTCAAATGTCAAAGCCAGGATTTACTGGATACAAGGAACTCTGGAAGATGACTAAGAGCCCTGGGTGTCAGAGATACCCCATAACTTCTCTGTCTGTTTGGGACTCAGACTACCTACGTAGCTCATTACATCAGAACTGCCAGTTCCATTCCAGTCTCACGATGTAGTAATGACATCAAGGTTAATGCCATCACGAAATAATTATCCACTGGATTAACCAGGACGACACTGAAGAAGCCTTATGTAACCCGTCCGTCATATTAATGTGTGTTTCCTTCCATGATAGATTTATAAAAGCAAACTACATTCTGCTTTGTGAATTCATGTGTGTTTCATACTCTCTTAAGATTTCTAGGTTCAAGAAGGAAGACCCATGGATAAGGAGGGTTTCATATCAAGTGAGAAGTCAGGTGGTAGGTGCTGCCTGAAGGGACAGTGGCTCAAGGGTCAAACTGGACTTGGAGGGGAAGGGAGTGTCACAGTCAGGGACTGTTGTAGTCTCAGAGGTGATGTCTGCTTCCCACCCTGTCCAGCAGAACAGCTTAGAATGAGTATGTGTGTGTGTGTGTGTGTGTGTGTGTGTGTGTGTGTATGTGGTGTGTGTGGGAAGTCATGTAGTCCTGGGAGTGTGAATCTCTGTGTGTTTATCGGTGCAGTGTGTGCAGTGTGTGTGTATGAGTGCAAGTATGTGTAATTTTGTGTGGAGTATATGAGTGTACATAAGATTATGCCTGTGAATGATGTGTTTGAATATAAATGTGTGAGTGTGTATAAGCATGTGTGTATGTGTCAAAAATGAGTATGAAGGTATGGATGTGTGAATGAGTATACTGTGTAGGTGACAGTGTCCGTCTCCCTCGAGATCCTGAATTTTCCAATGGAAATCCACTGTAATTTCCTCTTTCTAAAACGCTCATTCTCCTGAGGCAGGGTCTGAAGTAGCTCAGGCTGACTTCAACAATCTATAACCTCCCGCCTCAGCTTCCCCAGTGCTGGGATTACAGTTTTTCAGTTGCCAGCATACACCACCATGGCTGGCTCTCTTTCTATCTTATCTACTGATGCTACAATTTAACAAACCCTTAGTAAGTTGAAAATATCAAAAGCTGAAAAGTTACTTGGTACAACTCCCACAGATAACTTTGGCATAAGATATCACGGCTTAACCTGCTAAGAGCAGACGTTTACATGAGCTGACAGTCGGGCAAAAATCATATGACACAAAGACACAAAGTCTACAGCAGGGTGCTGAGTTTTGCACTAAACAGTAGATTCTTGTACACTGGACTGAAAGAGAGGAATGTAGATGCAGGGGTCACACTCACACTAGTGAGACAGGAAGGTTAAGTTGAGCCACTGTGTGAACGGCCCTCTCTGAAGGGAGAAACGGAAGCAGCACACCTTTGTTCCCACAACTTGTAAGCAAGGAGCAGGCCCCATTGCTTGCTCCCTGTGTTAAGAAAACAGTTGCTGCCCTTCCTTGGGAGCCTCTTTTCTGGGGCTAGCGATATTTTCCTATGACAATGGGGTGGCTGGGGTCAAGCTTGCCGAAGGACGTTAGAGAGCTGAGCTTCATTCTCTTCCCACTGGGCATGTGGCTTTTTGTCCTATGCAAAGTTAACCTCAGCTGGAAGACATCAGTGTTTGTCCTGAGTGTTCAGCTAAGTCATAAAAAGACAATCAGTGTCTAGCTAGACTCGGGGAGCTCCTTCATTCCTGGGACTGCAAACCTGCTCTTATCTTTTAAAAATTCCTTCTAATTAAGCTCACTGTAGAACTCTTTATTGCTCGGTCTATTTACAGCTGTAGTTTCTGCGGAGGCCCTGATTATTTCCAAAGAAATGCATGCTGCGTATTTGCCTAATGGGCCAGACAATGACTAAGACACAAACGACATAAAGATTATTACATGGACTTAGCGTGTGTTGAAGTCTGATGACTCACGGACAAGATGTTTGTGTTGCGTTTATGGGCAGAGGTACTTTAAGAAAACATTTTGTAGAGCAGGGATTGCGCAAGAATGCCAGTCGAGGAGAACCTTTGCCAAATGTCTGGCCAGAACCCCGCCGAGGGCCGTTGGAGTCGGTTGTGTGCCGACTTCCCTGAGCCGCCTCCTGGCAGCCTCACCTCTCAGGAGAGCTAAGGCTTGAGAGGAGCCACTGCCTCAGACAAAGCGCAGTGTCTCCTGTAGCACCTTCCACTCCAGTGGATACGAAGTGGTGACATGTATGACTCAGCGGCCAGGCCAGGAAGGACACAAGTTTGGGGATGCTGAAGGGGCAGTGTGCAAGAAGTGTCCACGCCATCCAGGGGCAATTCGAAAATAAGAACTGCTGTAACAGTTTGGTTTCTTAATTTAGGTTTTACTTTGGGAGTGAATCTCACTGCGTAGCTCAGGCTGACCCTGAACTGGTAATCCTCCTTCCTGGGATTGCCGCTGCACTGTCGTATATGACTATATTGTTAAAAAATTAAACTAAATGTGTGTGTGTGTGTGTGTCTGTGTGCACGTGCGCACGTGCGTGCGTGCATGCACGCCTGCGTGTGCGTGCTCACTCATGGGTGCCATAGCACACATGTGGAGATCAGAGGACAACTTGTGGGCATTCTCTCTTTCTACCATGTGAATTCTAAGGATCCAACTTAGGGAGTCAGACTTGGAAGCAAATGCCTTTGCCTACTGAAGCGTAGAACACAGAACTTGATATTTAATAATTTGAAGGCACATAGTTCAGTGGAGCAGAATTCAGTATGTGTACCTAATTGCGAACCCCAAGCCTCCATCCCGAGCGCCTGAGTACTAGAACTCCTACCCCGACCCCAGACTCTGACCACTACGTTCTTCTTTCTGTCTCTGGATTTGGTAGTTTTAGGTATTTATCAGACTTTAATCATGCAAACAATCTTTGTCAATGGCTTATGTCACTTAGCACAATGTCCTCAAATTTCATCCATATTATAGCATGGGTCCGAGCTTCCTTCCTAATTATTATTTTTCTTTGGTATACCAAGAGTGAATTTGCATTTTCTAAGGCAGACAATTTTTTTTCTCGTTTTTCCTTCCACTTTTTAAAGACAGGACATGCCTATGTAAACCAGGATGGCTTCCAGTTTGAGGTCCTTCCGCCTCCTTCTCAAGTGCTAGGATTACAGGCATGTACGTACCATCATCGCCCTTTTCAACTTCAGTTTCATGCGCGAAAAATATTCAGAGTATTCTGTAAAATTGGCAAATGCTGTAATAGAGGCCCCTTCGGGCTCTAAGTCATTGTCTCCCTGACTGTGATCTCTCCACGCCAGGGAGAGGCTGGAACGGCACTAACTCTAAAACAGGGCTCCAGGCAGCTCACAAGTAGTGGATGACTGGGCTCTGTGATACACATTTGGAAGTGTTGATAACTACAAAATTCAATCGCTTTTCCCCCCTCAAACAGGGTTCCTCAGGCCTCTCATCTATGGAGTCTGTTCCCTTGATCACACTTTAGCAGTTTTTTTGTGGGTACTGCTTGGTGTCAGGTATGGGGACCACAGTGTTCCAGCCTTTATGTTGAACATCACTGCATGGCATATACAGTTTGTGGTCAGCTCACTATGGAAGATTACAACTAACAGCTCTGTGGTGTTGTAGTTATAACTTCACTCATGACAAACACTCTGTGTGCATCGTTTCTGACTCCCTACCATCCCGAGGGTTGGAAATGCTGTGGCAAAGAGACGAGGATCCAGAACACTTTAGCAGTCAGCCCAAGACCAGGTACTTCATAGTAGGGACCAACACCCACCACTGTTAAACGCAAATTTCAAAGTCTGCCCAGTTTTCTTTCCTGTCTCTGTCATGGAAAAACAAGTATCTCTGATGAAGGAAAGTGAATGTTAGTGTTTACAGCATTGAATAAATCTCTTAGCCTCTTAAAGTTTGGGTCTTTAAGCTGTGAGGAATGGGTTAAAGTCTGGGCATATGTATGTCGTTACGTTAATTAACACACGCAGCTCTGCTTTGAAAAGTGCACAGTATACACAGTGCTGTCGGCCTTAATTCCAAACATCAACTATTGTGTGCTAGAACACAGAAAGACCTGGCTGTTTTGACTCAGCTGGATTCAACTTATGGAGCTGACATTTCGTCTCCTCAGGGGCAGCCATGCTCACACACATGTCCCGGAGCTACCTAAAGGGATGGAGTTTGTGTCTCAACACACAGCCGAGTGTCGCACCCCTGTTGTGGGGAAAGGGATGCTGACAAGGCCATATGCACTGACCGAGGGCCGGACCCAGTCTCTGGTTGGACTGGGATGAATAGCATGGGGTCGTTACTGTGCTGAGGTCCTTCTGCCGTATGAGTTTGTACCATGATTCAATGGATCCCGAGGAACAAACAATGCTTCCTGGTAAAGACTAGGACCTGATTTCAAGGAGCAAGTGAGGCCTTCAGAAACTCTCCCTGGGAGGATGGAATGGGTGAGTTGGGCAGCAGCCTGGAGCATTCTCCCCACTTCCTCTGTCTCCCACAGGGACCTGGGGTATGGAGGGTGCTGTTTTGCTTCTGGGAAACATAGCCACCCGAGCTCTGGGGGAGTTGTAGCCCTGAGATCTCAAGGTCCCCATATATTTATGAGCGGCCCCACCCTTGAGCTATTTAGTGTTCTTCAATCTCTTGTGTGGCAGAGTTGACAAGCTGGGCACGGCCTGTCAGCCGATATTTGCCAGAGGCAGGGCAGTGGGGCACATGCTCAAGTCTAGGTTCCCAGGCACAGTCATGTTAAAGCAAATTCAGTTTCTCTGAACGTGGTCATCAGACTGGCAGGTCAAGGAAATGCCACACCCATGGTGGGGTCAGCAAGGTGTTTGGCACAGTCCCTTGTGACAATATGCTTGTATGCAAAACGGAGCCAAGGCTTGTGGGCTGGAGGTCAGGGTGGGTCCTTGTTTTCTTTCTTTCTTTCTTTCTTTCTTTCTTTTTCTTTCTTTCTTTCTTTCTTTCTTTCTTTCTTTCTTTCTTTCTTTCTTTCCTCTTTCTCTATTTCTTTCTCTTCCTCCCTCCCTCCTTCCCTCCTTCCCTCCCTCCTTCCCTCCTCCCTCCCTCCCTCCCTCCTTCCCTCCCCCCTCCCTCCCTCCCTCCCCCCCTCCCTCCCTCCCATTCTTCCTTCAGTTTCTTTTAAGACAGGGTTTCTCTGTATAACAGCCTTGACTGTCCTGGTACTTATTTATAGACCAGGCTGGCCTCAAACTCACAGAGATCCACCTGCCCCTACCTCCCAATTTCTGGGATTAAAAGCACGTGCCACCATCGCCTGTCTAGCTTGTACTTTTTTTCTATGGGTTCAATGGACATGCCCAACAGGGGCAGGTCAACATGAAGACCAGGAGACTGCTGTTGCTGTGCCAGGAGACTTCACACTGTCCTGCCCAGTGACAAATTGTACTGAAAGAACTGTCAAGATCAAGACTCAAAGGACTTCACTGTCTGAATGAGGAGGAAAGGCTAAGTCAGAACATGTGTGTTCCATGCTGGTGATGGAGTGCAGAGCTTTGTGCATATTAAACACTCACTCTACTACTGAGCTATACACACACACACACACACACGCACGCACGCACGCACACACTTGCATGTGAGCAAGTGTGCTACTAATACATTATACACACAGCCCTTATTGAATGTTTATAAAGTTTATAACATTTGTGTGCATCTGTAACTATATCAAGGTCTCTATCTCTATATATTGTATTGCTTAGGCTTGTCTTCAACTCCTGGGCTCAACATTTTCCCCTTCCAGTCTCTTAAGTTGTTCGGATTGCATGTGTGTGCCTATGCAGATAGCACGATGTTTAACATAAGCATCATAAATGTTTGCAGCAATCAAGCAAATTGACATGTCCATCTTTGTGTGTATGTAGCACATAAAGAATATTCTCAAAAATGTCTAGTGTATAGTATTACTATCTATAGTTCTTGTGTTGTTTTAGAAGAGAATTTTATAAGCTAAATATAGAATCTTTTTTATTGTGTACAAAGGACCCAAGGATAGAAAATGGCTTAGAGGCAGTAAGTGTGAAAATAACCCAGGGTGCAGTAGAAGGTGGCCCTCATGTGTTTACTCAGTTCATCTTTGACGACATGGAGGAATGTGTCCTGTGATCCTGAGTGGCCTCTCTTTTCTGAGCTAATAACACTTTTAGGATAAAGTAGTTCCCCTTGCTCATGGCTTGGTTTTCTGTGATTTCAGTTCCCTGATGTCAACCAAAGCCTGAAAATAATAAATGGAAAATTATGTATTTTGGAAGAAACAGAAATCACCCATATCTTTCATCATAATATATTGTTATATTTAATTAATATCTTACTGTGCATAGTTCATGAGTTAAGCTTTACCAGCAGGAAAACTTACTGAATGCAGTGGTTTGTACTACCCAAAGATTCAGATGTCCACTGGGGGTCCTAGACTGCATCCTCTGAGGATACTAGGGTAGATTGTACTGACATTGAATTATGGACACTTTGTTTAAGAATACAGTGACACAGGGTGAAAGTTTCAAAGAGGCCTGATATGAGGCTTTGTGGAGAAGGACTGAGAAACTAAGGGACACTGTGATCTCTGATTGCCTGGCACGTGGACTAGGGAACACTTATCACCTGGGTTCTGACATCCAAAGTAGTTCTGTGATAGAAACTAAGAATGCAGGCAACATCCAGAGATGTCCAAAGGCAAATGGTACCCCGGGAATCAGTACGTGTGAGGGGTGTCTTATCATCCAGGAACCCTGGTGCAGCACAGTGACCTATATGTGGCTTTGGTATGAGAGAAGGACTACGTTCACTGCAGGCTATACCAGGCCATGCCACAGTGCTTTGGGATTCCGAGTCCACAAGGAGGTAGGAAACTAAGGATGTAACCCCGGGTTTAGCACAAGCTACACAAGTGACCCTGAGTGAACATTGCCATTCCTTGGAACTCATCTATTTCTTCTGGTAATGTGAGAATTGGGCAGGATTCCCTCCAAGGTTTCATTAATCCGCGTATCCTGCTACCAGTGACACCAAGTACTGGGATGTCTGTAGAATACTCTTTTCATGAGACCAAGACCTGGGCTTAGCAATTGATGGGGTGTTGACTGTGTGAAGAAGTGCACCCACGGTCTCTGTATCAACTATTTTTGCATAGCTGCCACCAAAATAGCTGCCCCAAGCAACTTAAGGTGGGACAAGTTTATTTTAGCTCTAGATTTGAGTTTCGTTCTATCATGCTGGGAAGGCATGGTGGCAGAAGCCTGTGGCAGAGACTGTTTACATCATGCCAGACCAGCAAGTCAAGAAAAGGATTGGTGATGCCTGATCACCTTTCTCCTTTCTCCCCTTTTATTTAGTTTGGGTTCCTTCATGAGATGGTGTCACCCACATTCAAAGTGGTATTCCTGCTTTCAGTCAGTAGAAACTCTCTTACAGGCATGCCCAGAAGTGTGTCTCAACCTTTCAGGTGTTTCCACAATCCATCCAGCTGATTCTGTAGACTGATCATTACAGGATCCCAGTGTTATCTAAACCTGGTCCCTTTTTATCTGGATCGTTTTGTTCTATGCTTTGTATTGACTGCATCTAATCAAGAGAAAAGCCACATCACTCTTTCATAAGACTTGTGTTATCAGGGAAGATGAATGGAAAAAAAATCCAGGAAGTTTAAGCAGCCATTTCGGTTTGTTGAGGTGTTTGACCTTTTTCCTCTCTTATTCTCCTACCTGAGAAGGTTCTGAGTGTTCTTCTGTGGGGCTGCAGTTTTGGCTCTCTACAACTAACTTCAGCCCATCCCTTATGTTGACCATTTTGTACCCCCAGCAGAGGGATCAGTGGGAAGAGACCCAGCCAGCCTGTCCCTTGAAGCACTACCCTAAGAGTGGTGTTAAATTGGGTCATAAGTGGGAGTTTAGAAAAAGCAAGAAATTCCAATAACTGGATCATTTAAAGTATATGAAGAACCAAGCAAAAGCATGAGCAGGAATGTGGAGGAGCCTCAAGGGGTGGGCAAGGGTGTGTGTGAACATGTATGCCTGTGTGTGTTGAGTATGATCCTGATA